>NC_090186.1:11542649-11842649 GCF_024679245.1 Pseudorasbora parva | reverse complement strand
ATTACAAGTCCATATCAATAATAATTTACGAAGCATGACAAACAATACAGATTATTGTCAGCATTACAATTCACCCTTTAAATGTCACGTTTGGCCTACATTTAAACTACTTTTTTATACAATTAATCACTTTATATTTACTTTATATTTATTATATATTACATTGCTCATGCAAGTGGCAAAACATTTAAACTAGGCCTATGTTAAAATCAAAAACATTTTGCATTAAAACTTACAATAGACAAAAAAATCTAGTCTTTAATTCCTTTAATTTTGAAATCTTTTAACAAATCCTGCATGTCATAAATAAATTTGTTTCTCCACCTTCAAGAAAGGACGAGAGCCCTCCATTATGTCTTCCTATTTACCTAAATGTGTCTTTTTCCTTGTTTTACAAGCTGCTGCAGACGCACCGCTCCTGGAAAGCACTGCCGGACCACATCCGTAACGTGTGTGGTGTGAAAGCTGTAATCTGTTAACATTGGGACAGAATATAACAAAATGTAACAAAGCATATATACGAAGAATATAAAACAAAGTATATAAACGCACTGCAAACGGACTATGTGTGAAACAGGCGATCTATTTGTGATCAATCTATTTGCGTTGCAGATCTAAGCAGTTCATAGGAGTCATTTGTTGGACTACTACACTATAATAGAAAGACGTGTTTTCTTGCTATTATCTCATCACATTTGAAGTGCCGCTAATGTAAATTGTTGGAGGAAACTATTTATATTTTATACATTGGGAATTTGGGATTCTCCACCGGCGGGATTCCCGCTTACCCACTGGCTTGAGCGTGAACGACTGAAAGGGAACTTTAGTCCTCCTATAATTATTAAATATAATGCTGATATTTGCACATGTAAAAATAGCTAACAATAATAATGGGTAACAGAAATGTATCTATTCTAATTTAGAGTACATTTATAGGATAAAGAACTGTTATGAGGGACAATAGCTATTATCGGTATAATAATAATTATTTATATCGCTAAAATTATTATTACTACTGCTTATAGAGTTCCAAATATCTGCAGTACTCCAACTCTGCCATAAGGAGAAGTGTGTCTGCTCAGACCCTGATGCGGCAGCGGCGATAAGCATTTGTCAAAGTCCAGTTTTATAAATATGAACTTTGCCATGGATTTTAGCGTGCACACATTGTAAGATCAAATCTTGCGTACACACGTTTTATAAATGAAGCCCCTAATGTTCTAGCAAACACTTGTGACAATTACATTTTTTAGAGAATGTTAAGACAAAAAATGTAAGATTGAGAAAAATCAAGTGGATCATTATTTTTCTGATGGATAACATTGTTGTTTTTTTGTTTTTTACTACTCATTCAGTCAAAGTGACGGATAAGCCTTATTTGATTTGTCACCGTTCTTTTGAGTGGCAGTTCCCAAAAACCAGCAGCCACACTCTTAAAAATAAATGTGCCAGTGTAACCCCTTCTGTTCGGACGGGACTCGAACTCGGGTCCGCCGGCATGAGAGTCGGACGCTCTAACAAGGAGGCGAAAGGCTGCAACCTCTAGCGTGAGTCGCTAGAGCATCTCTTGAGGTCAGAGGAGTGAGGTTTACTTGCACAGCAACTACTACTAGCTGGCCTCTGTTACACCAGGAAGAACCAAAAATGGGGTTTCACAGTGATGCCATAAGAACAATTTTTGGTTCCCCAAAGTACCGTATTGTGAAAGGTAATTTTTTTCTAACCATTTTCTAGTCTAAAGAACCTTTTTGTAATACAAAGAACCTTTTTTTGCAATGGAAAGGTTATTTTGATATTAAAGGTTAGTCATGGAACCAAACACCCTGCCAAAGAACCATTTAAGAACCTTTATTTTTAAAAGGTGCATATTTTAAAAACCCTGGTTCAGAAAAAGGTTGGATATTTCAAGTAGCTCACTCTTAGTATTTCTGGCCATTTCTCTGAGAAAAAAAACTCGCACGGTTCAGTATTGCTACGGGAATGGCTGGAATCTCTTAAGTTTTCACTTTACAGATTCCAGTTTTACAGTTTTGGTTGACCAAACAGTTTTAAATAGCCTTAAGCTGCTTTACGATATATTTTATTGACCGATAAAAAATATTTCACTGTCAAAACCAGTACAATATTTTCCCACCATGCAGCTGTGAGTCCATTTCTGGAAAAGTTGTAACCCACTGCCCATCCATTTAACAAACAAATAAATAAAAAAAACACAACAATTTTTGGGTACCAAAATGAACCAGAGCTTTCAACAGATAAAGCCCAGTATCGCAAATGTAATATATATATATATATATATATATATATATATATATATATATATATATATATATATATATATATATATATATATATATATATATATATGTGTGTGTGTATGAAATTAAATGTTCATAATAATTTAATATATTAATTATATTAATTATATTATATTATATTATGAACATTTCATTTCATACACATAAGCATTATTTCTCTAAATGTGGTTGTCTTTGTATTTAAATACACAAGCTTCTAAACAGACCTTACTAATCAGACTTACTTATTGTTTTGTTTATAAGTGACTAAAAAGAGAAATTAAATATACTGTATCTTTTTTATAAACGCTTTCCCAAAACATACATCGTAGTTCACCTGATGCCAACAGTGATTTATGAATTGTCGTTTACAGTGCTGTACATTTCAGAATACTAAAAAATTATTTTGAGATGACTAATAGAGTGTTCTCATATATCTGCTCGTTACTTAAATACCTTTGAGCTGATTTGCATAAATTTCACTGGAATGGCCTCAGGGTTACCAGAACTGCACAGTATCTGCCAACAGGAGTCTTTACAGAACACACACACTGAATGTATACATACAGTAAAAAAAAGTAATGTATAGGGAACTTCATATAAAGAGAAGTAAGCTCAAGGGCATTTAAAACCAGTTTTCCAAGCATTAATTTGCATATTCTCCATGGTCTAACATGTTGACAACATGCTGCTCAAATGATTTGCATGTATGAACTGAAAATTGCTTTTCAAGCCTTTATATGGCTTTCTAGACTGTACACAAACTCAGAGTTGTGCATTGTTACTTGATGGTTTGTGTTGTCACAACCTTTCTCTCCTGGACAACAACTATCCAATGGATCCAATGGATTTTTTTTCATCTGGACAGATGATCCACCGAATCCAACGTTACCAATAAAGGCCCTTTTGATGACCTCCCTGGACCATTCCTGATCCCCCTTTATTCTTCACATAAAGGACATTTTGAGATCCACCATGAGTGGAAACACCTTTTTGGAGAGACCCGTGAATCACCTGGCCCCCTTGTCCTTCCATGACCATCAGGCCCTGAGCTCCAGCAACCCCTCTCTGAAGTGTCCCCTGAAGGACTTGGCCGCTTCTCACTCCCTCATCCACCAAGTAAACTTGTAATTCAGACAGTCCAGAGTTGAGAGCCTGAGAAGATCCACCCCCTGTCCACAAGCACCATTCTCTCACCACGATTCAGGGTATTCGCCGCCATGTTGGTGCCCTGGACTACAACCCCCTCAGCTACTGGGCCGCTGTTCATCCCTTACATGTTCTGTCCGACTCCCATGGTGGGCCTTTCAGCGAGCAGTACCGTGCTGGGCTGCGGCTCGACCATGTAGTACATTTGCGGCGGTTGCATCAAGTACGTTGGAGCTGGCTGGACGCTCGTGATCTCTGTGGGCTGGTTGTCTGCGACAAGCACGTTCTCCACACGTGAAGATGATGTAGCAGCCATGTTGGAAATCATATTCATTTCGTTTGAAGACAGAGCTCTGTTTGTGGCTATATTCCCTGCATTTATAACATTGGTTGATGAAGAAACCACATCGGTACGGTCCATGATGGGTTTGGGAGGGGGAGGAAGGGGAACGTGGACCTCAGTCTTTTTACCTCCGCATATTTCTGCAAGTGTGTTGAACTTTGGCCCAAGGTCAGAAACTCTAGGTCATTGTTATCTTCGAGTATACTACAGCAGCTGACAGAGCCAACAGAGGAGCCTTCATAACCATACAACATCGGTTCATTCTTAGCAAATCCATCCTCCAATCCTCGGCTTTTCTGTAACACACATAGAACAATACATATATGTGATCCACATAGAGATAGATAGACAGACAGACATTTAGATAGACAGACAGACAGAAAGAGAAACAGATAGCAGTCCCGGCACCATGGCCGGTCATTTGGGGGCCTGGCACGCCCTGTGAGTCACTAGTGTCGCTCTGGACGAGCCTGTCTCCCTTCACCAACTCCACATCATGTCCCACCAACCACCAGTCCTTGCTTGTTTGCACAATATATATATATATATATATATATATATATATATATATATATATATATATATATATATATATATATATATATATATATACATTTTTTTTTTTAAATCAATTGGCTACTGTTATCAAAAGTAAATGTTTTGTATATACAGGTCCTTCTCAAAAAAAATTGCTTATTGTGATAAAGTTCATTATTTTCCATAATGTAATGATAAAAATTTAACTTTCATATGTTTTAGATTCATTGCACACCAACTGAAATATTTCAGGTCTTTTATTGTTTTAATACTGATGATTTTGGCATACAGCTAAAACATTAGCATATTTCATCCGACCAATAAAAGAAAAGTGTTTTTAATACAAAAAAAGTCAACCTTCAAATAATTATGTTCAGTTATGCACTCAGTACTTGGTCGGGAATCCTTTTGCAGAAATGACTGCTTCAATGCGGCGTGGCATGGAGGCGATCAGCCTGTGGCACTGCTGAGGTGTTATGGAGGCCCAGGATGCTTCGATAGCGGCCTTAAGCTCATCCAGAGTGTTGGGTCTTGCGTCTCTCAACTTTCTCTTCACAATATCCCACAGATTCTCTATGGGGTTCAGGTCAGGAGAGTTGGCAGGCCAATTGAGCACAGTAATACCATGGTCAGTAAATCATTTACCAGTGGTTTTGGCACTGTGAGCAGGTGCCAGGTCGTGCTGAAAAACGAAATCTTCATCTCCATAAAGCTTTTCAGCAGATGGAAGCATGAAGTGCTCCAAAATCTCCTGATAGCTAGCTGCATTGACCCTGCCGTTGATAAAACACAGTGGACCAACACCAGCAGCTGACATGGCACCCCAGACCATCACTGACTGTGGGTTACCTGACACTGGACTTCAGGCATTTTGGCATTTCCTTCTCCCCAGTCTTCCTCCAGACTCTGGCAACTTGATTTCCGAATCACATGCAAAATTTGCTTTCATCCGAAAAAAAGTACTTTGGACCACTGAGCAAACAGTCCAGTGCTGCTTCTCTGTAGCCCAAAAGTGTCTTGACCTGGGGAATGCGGCACCTGTAGCCCATTTCCTGCACACGCCTGTGCACGGTGGCTCTGGATGTTTCTACTCCAGACTCAGTCCACTGCTTCCGCAGGTCCTTCAAGGTCTGGAATCGGTCCTTCTTCACAATCTTCCTCAGGGTCCGGTCACCTCTTCTCGTTGTGCAGCGTTTTTTGCCACACTTTTTCCTTCCCGCAGACTTCCCACTGAGGTGCCTTGATACAGCACTCTGGGAACAGCCTATTCGTTCAGAAATTTCTTTCTGTGTCTTACCCTCGCTTGAGGGTGTCAGTGATGGCCTTCTGGACATTGTCGGGTCGGCAGTCTTACCCATGATTGCGGTTTTGAGTAATGAACCAGGCTGGGAGTTTTTAAAAGCCTCAGGAATCTTTTGCAGGTGTTTAGAGTTAATTAGTTGATTCAGATGATTAGGTTAATAGCTCGTTTAGAGAACCTTTTCATGATATGCTAATTTTTTGAGATTGATATGATATTCCCACATGATATGGGAATTTGGGGTTTTCATGAGCTGTATGCTAAAATCATCAGTATTAAAACAATAAAAGACGTGAAATATTTCAGTTGGGGTGCAATGAATCTAAAATATATGAAAGTTTAATTTGTATCATTACATTATGGAAAATAATGAACTTTATCACAATATGCTATTTTTTTTTAAGAAGGACCTGTACATAACTCCTTAATAAAACAAAAAATGTCTTTGGTATGATTTAAAAAAAAAAGGAGGGGCGTTTTTGCCAAGAACAAAACTATACCACTAACACTAACTGTATGATATTTATGTAATAATAATATATGCATTCTTGTTAGTGTCAGTACAGTTTATATTATTATTCATTATCAATCGCCAATTGGACTAAATTAATGCAGAATCAATACTGTGTTTTGGTGATTCCTTATTCATTTCTTTATTATTGCCATGTTAATCAGGCTAGGCTACCTGTCCGGTCAGGCAAGTAAAATTCTCTTTCTTTCACTTGCCCGTGAATAGATAGATAGATAGATAGATAGATAGATAGATAGATAGATAGATAGATAGATAGATAGATAGATAGATAGATAGATAGATAGATAGATAGATAGATAGATAGATAGATAGATAGATAGATAGATAGATAGATAGATAGATAGATAGATAGATAGATAGATATACAAAGATAGATGGATCAATGTGTATACCATTTAAATGCTCGATTGACCATTTCCCTTTAGTTCCTTCTGGGACAACATTGAAGGTGAATGGAGCTCCATTGGGTGGTGCATCCTCATCCACTGCAGTGACTAAGACTGCATCCTTATCAGTACAAAGTGTCTGGACTTTGCTTAACAAAGTGGGGCAGTGGTCATTAAAATCCTCTACCTGGATGGCAATGGTGCCCGTTGCCATCTTGGAAGGCCAGTCTATAAGATAAAATCAAATACATATATTAAAAAAAACAATAATATTTTATATTTGCATTTCATAATATAAACATTACAATACTATGATATATAATTTAAAAAATATATAAATAAGTGTCAAGAAAGCGAAATGAAAGTAACACTTAAGGCTACTTTCTCTTAGATTAAATAAAAAAGAAAGAAAGAAGATATAAATTGTAAAGGAATGGCATAATTGAAATATTGAATAATGTTTATCGGTATTTAACAATATAACTTGCAGATGCCTACATTATGTATTCAAACATCACTGACTCACACTGAAAAAATTATTTAGAAAAAAAGTTACCTGGTTGCCTTAAAATTTTGAGTTCATTGAAATAAAAATTTTGAGTTACTACAATGAACATTTTTTGAGATTCAACAACCTTTATTAAAATATTATTAAAAGATTTTGTAAGCATATTGGGTAATTGTGTTTTTTTTTTTTTTTTGATGACGCAGTGAAACATGCCAAATAGTGCTATTTTCATGATTTATCAAATTTTTTGTGGTTCAGATACAATAATATTTTGAGTTTCTATTTATTAAACAAATTTCCTTCATTGTATCAAATATTTTTTTTAATTTCAATGAACTCAAAACTTTAAGGCAACCAGGTTACTTACTTTTTTTTAAGTTAAACCAACAAAAAACATTTTTTCTTAAACTAAACTATTGTAACTATTGTTGATTAATGTGAAGATGGCGCCCTCTTCAGTGCATGTTATGTATCTGCAATGTCCTGTGGCTATTATTATTAATCAATATGGCACCCTGGAAGTGTGATTTGTCAATAAGTCATTGAAGTACACTATCATATATTTTGGTAGTGAACGACGTATCTGGCAACAGTTCAAAAATATTTTTGTATAAATATTAGACAATTAGAACAGCTGGCAAATCCACATCCTTATAAAACTACAAAGACTGAAAAGCTGTCCCTTTCCCCTGTAAATTCCAATTCAAAATCAAATCAAATCAAAATTTATTTATTTATTTAAAAACACTTTTTTAGTAATTTTTAGTGTTAAAAAAACACTTTTTAACACTTTTAAAACGCTTTTTAGTGCTTAACAAAGTGCTGTACACACAAGTAGACTAAAATACCAAAAAACAAAACAAAAAAAACAATCAATAATAGAGGAAAAGAGCCAAAACAGAACAAAACACAAGTAAACAATAAGAGAGCAGTACTCAAATAGTGTCAAAATCCACTATAAAAATAGGTTTTTAAACTACCGGTAGATTTAAAAACAGCAAGTAGTAAGGGGGGCAGTTAGAAACTGTCAATTCTAACAATTGCTCTGTCTCTTATTCTCTGGCTCTCTCTGATCTTGGGGGCCTTCTCTTTGGCTCTTCTCTTGGCTCTCCTCTTCGTCTTTTTGTCTCTCTCTCATTCTCACTTTCTATCTCTCAGGTAACATTCTATACATGCTGGGTACGATTAAAGGTATACGTTTTTATCATCTCATACATCAATTTTGTAACTATTTTATAACCATAACCAGATTTTGTGTGAATAGAGCGAGAGAGCAAATGCACGCGCATAAACACTGCTTTCAAGGTGCAGATCCACTCGTCCGTGCAACACATCTGTCGCGCCGCGCTCCACTTTATACCTATGGGTGACGTCAAGCGACTTTAACGCGCCCGCATAGCATTCCAGGAAGGCAGCGCTGCATTTGAACCGATTTGAATGGAGAAATGATGGGAAGCGTCACATCACGCTTCAGTCGTGTCGCAAAAGTGGATCTCCACGGTCACTGCTGTCACAGGACTTCACGAAATCAACAATGTTACCAAAAGAAGTGTGTTTTTGACAGAGTGGTCCCAACGATAAAGGTTCACGGTCCTGCATTGGAAACAGGCTGTGAGTAAAACTGCTTCAAATGTCTTATGTAGTTGGCTATCGTCACGTAAGTAAACATCAGTAAACAGCACGATCATGTAACGTTACAGTTAATTTATCAATGGAGCATGCAATCTATGGTGTGTGTTTAAATACATTTGTTTAGCTGACCACTATAAGTGTCAGTTTGTTTATTGTAAAACCACCCAAACATAAACCTAGGGGACGTTCTCACAAAGCGTGCTTCGTCATTCAAATGCGCTAACGGACTCCATTGTTGTTCTATGTATAACGTTACACTAGTCTGACGTGCAAAACCGTTTTACTTGCTACTGCTAAGGTTTAGTCACATACAATAGTCCATAAACCGAATCATGTCATCGTAAACCACAAGTAAACACACACAAATGTTGACAGGCCACTAAATACAGTACATACCACAGAGACGAACGTCCTGCTGTTGCTGTTTCTCCTGTTCAATTTATTTCAGCCTCCGGATCTGATTCTGGATCATATATGTATTAGTTAAATCTGACTGATAGCCATGGTTTATTTAGGGTAGCGTTTTCTTCTCCACGCTTGATGAAGTCACCGCTTTGTGCGCGCTGGTCATTCTTTAGCTCCGCCCACACGATACGCCTCCAGCCGCGCGTTTTTTTTTCCGGAAAGACTCGGTACAGCCTATATTTCTTTTATATGTATGATAAAACTAAATACTTTTTGGAGATATGAAGGATGCAATACTACTCTATAGGTACTCAAGATTGACATGAGATTGACTGAAACTGAGTGTTTCAGTCAATCTCACCCCCCTCCCCCCTTTAAAGCCCTTTGTGGAGCATAAGGCTTAATCAGGTCAGAAAGATATTTAGGTGCTAAGCCATTAAGGGATTTAAAAAAAACAAAATCTGAAAATTATTTCTGAATTGGACAGGTAACCAATGAAGAGAGGCAAGAATGCTTGCCTTGAGTTATGCTGTAAATCGTGGCATAGTAGACGCCATCAACTAGAAACTTGGACTCGCGGTCAGGAGCCTTGTTCAATCGAACGGCCCCAGTTGTCTCATCGATGCTCAGCCAGTTATCTGGGTCAGAGGCTTTAATATACCTATAGGAAAAGGGAACATAGTTCAGGCTCATTTATCATTGAATTTAATTTAAGTTTTTTCTTATTTTTTTCCAAATATATATATTTGATTAGATATCTATCTTTTATCTATTTTTTCACATTGTGATTTTTCACATTGTGATGCGGCTACCGACATCTCGACATCCTCTGGAGCGCCAAACGAAACCCGCGGGGCGGCCGAAGCCGAGGTCACGGGTTTCATCACAACGCTCGCGGGTTCCAGTGCAACAGAGGGGGGTGTTGGCCGAGGCATGAGCGTCGGAGCTGTATTCCACACCATCACCCTCAGGACACCCTGGCCAACAGCTGAAGTGACGCCTCACGTAGAGACGTCAGATCGGGGTGTGGCAGAGGGGACTCTCACTCCGGCGGCCGCACAGAGCTCATTGAGTCTCGACCACAACACGGAGATGGCCATATTCCCGCAGTGGGAACACGACTCATCCACAAGCGCTGCCTGAATGATTCTGAAAGCCCAAACAAGTCAGACAGTGCAAGTGCCCAATAGAAGGCGGCAGAGACCGGCCACACCCTGAAGCACATGGGCGAGACATCCTGAAAAGGACGTGCCACGTGTGAGCTCTTTTTGTGAGAGGATAACTTCGCAGTTGATGCCGAAGCGCCCAGGGACCACACACCAACTGGATACCGTATCCTCTGACCAGCAGGCAGGAAGTATGCGATCGCTGGAATGTGCCATTGACACCAACACCGGCTGGAAGGTCTTGTCGTCTTGAAGAACTGACAGTTAACTCAGAAGGCTTTTGGAGTGAAGAGGTATGTAACCCTTGGCTCCGAAGCTAACACATAATGCGATCATGCCAGCTACTTCCTTATATACCCACGTGGGTAAGCAGAGTTACGCATGCAAATCTTACATGCCCATGGCATTGGCACTGCCATTAGGCGTTTTCTAGATCTTGAAGATGATAGGGTTCTAAGCGAAACCCCCATTCCCTGAACGAAAGGGAACTTTAAGGCTTTTCTTTTTTACTGTATAATTGGTCATTTTAACATGGGGCTCAAAGCGATTCTACTCCCTTATGGAGCCTGTCCCTAGTGGCCAGTCGATGAATTGCAGTTTAAGTTACTTTTATATTGGCTTCAACAGAAACTAGGGAGGTTCCTGCTTGGTGTGGACACACGAGTATAAACCAAGCGACAACCTCCCCCAGTTTCTGTTGAAGCCCATACGTAAGTGACTTAAACTGCATAATTAAGGGCGTGTCCACTTTGAGGGAAAGGTGGATAGCCATTTATCCGCTCATTGTGTCACCTAAGCTCTGCCCACATTCCCACCTCTTTGCCCATTTTCTGTTATCCAGGAGTGACATGCGATGACGAGCTGCCAAAATGGCAACGGCCAGCTCATCTCTACTTTACGCTTCAGAACGGCTCTTCAGAATCCTATGGGTGATGTCACGGACACTATGTCCATATTTATTTACAGTCTATGGTATAAACAAGGCTTAACCCACACCAGTGCGGACTCGGCGGAAGTGCACATCGAGGGCGCATAACGGCCGGAAAGGAGTAAGTTTCAGGCCTACCATTATAAGTTCACAAGACCAAAAGTGCACATGAAGTGTGCCATTTGGCACAGGGCTGAACTTGCGTAGCCTACACCAATCTTTCGCATGTGAAGTCTATAAATCACAAATGATCTTGAAATTGTGCACAGCTGAATGGTTTTAGATTTCCGGCTTGTAAACACCCCTAATTAATATAATTAGCATAAGAGCACCATTCAACGTCCACATTTTTTTTTTTGAGAATGGTGAACGGCAAAAAAAGGAATTTTAGCGAGGCCGAAATCGGTGTCCTGCTAAATAATTTAAATGTAATGCTGTTAATTATATACTAACAGGGTTTCGAAAAAACATGCAGGCTATATTTTTTATTTTGAACAAGTAGCCTATAGGGTATTCTTTTAATTTATTAATTTGAACACTTTTTCAGGCTATATTTAAAATGTTTGCTGCATGGTTATGGTACGCTAAATATCATTTACTTGTGTATACACTCACAATAAAATATTGTGCTTTAATTTGTAATAAAAAATTAAGTAACTGTTTGTTCCGTCGTTGCATATATACTGTGGGTCAAAAAATCTTGATCTGGGTATGCGCACGTGTGTGTGTGTGTGTGTGTGTGTGTGTGTGTGTGTGTGTTCACGCTTATATCCACCGATCGCGCGGGCCATGTAATAGAGAAATCATATTACAATTAATCACCGGTGAATGATAAATAAATCATTGTGTTTGTTTGATAAAGACGTTTACAAGCCGTGTGAGAGAATCATCCCTGTTGCCACTTTCAAAACAATCCCTCCCTCATGTGAACTGTTTAGAAAATAGCCTATTACTTATTAGTTATGTTTTTGAATGTAAAAGTCACACGAACGTCATTAGTTGACCTCAGACAACAGTATAACAAAATTTAAAAAGCCAGTTCATGACACCTTTAACCTTAAAGGGGGGGTGGGGTGGGGGGGGGGTGAAACACTCAGTTTCAGTCAATCTCATGTCAATCTTGAGTACCTATAGAGTAGTATTGCATCCTTCATATCTCCGAGAAGTCTTGAGTTTTATTATATTTATAAAAGAAATATGGGCTGTACCGAGTCTTTCCGGAAAAAAACGAGCGCCTGGAGGCGTATCGTGTGGGCGGAGCTAAAGAATGACAAATGCGCACAAAGCGGGGACGTCCTCAAGCGTGGAGAAACCCATCGCTATCACAGCTAATACAGATAATGATCCACAATCAAATCTGAGGCAGAAATAAATTGAACACGAGAAACGGCAACAGCAGGACGTCCGTCTCTGTGGTATGTACTGTATTTAGTGGCCTTTGTGTGTGTTTACTCACATTTTATGAGGACATGATTCGGTTTATGGACTATTGTATGCGACTAGACCTTAGAGGTAGCAAGCAAAACGGTTTTGCACGTCAGACTAGTGTAATGTTATACAACAGAGAACAGCAATGGAGTAACCGTTAGCGCATTTGAATGACGAAGCACGCGATCGTATCGTTTACTGATGTTTACTGATGTTTACTCATGCGACGGTAGCCAATAGCAGAGACATTTGAAGCAGTTTTACTCACCGGCTGCTTCCAAAGCAGGACCGAACCTTTATCGCTGGGACCGCTCCGTCAAAAACACACTTCTTTGGTATGATTTGGTGAAGTCCTGTGACAGCGAAGAGCGTGCATTCAGCTTGGATCTAGCTGCTGTCCAATCACAACACGGGAAGCGCTGGCCCAATCAGAACTCGTTACGTGTTTCTGAAGAAGGGACTTCATAGAACAAGGAAAACATCAGGCCGTTTTTTAGGACAGAGGAAACAGCGCTGTACAGATAAGTAAATTGTGTGAAAAATACTGTGTTTTTACATGCGTAACATTAACTCATGTTATATTGCACACTGTAAACATAATCAAAGCTTCGAAAATACGCGAAGAATGGGACCTTTAATATAATATGTTATTAAGGAATTAATACATTATGGCATATTTAACTAATAAAAATGTAATGATTGCTTAATCTATTAATCATGATGAAACTTCATTAGTTGCTGATGTATTAATCATTAATAATGGGTCAGTTCACCATTAGTAATACATTAACTCATGGTTATCTGTGCATTAGTTAAGCATGAATTAATTATTAGTGCACCCGTATTGTAAAGTGTTACCAAAATATACATTTAATTGCTATCTCTTTCTACATACCTGCACTGTTACAAGCAGTAACAATGTCGAGGCCAAGAGTGAGGGAGCATCTTCTTGAAGAATTGGAAGAAATCTGTCAATGTGTGTTTGAATGGCTTTTCAAACTTTCTTTTCAAACTTGTGCACAACACATAAATATAAGACACAAACCAAACTGGCAAGCTGGGTTGGCATGTCCGCCCACTAGTTGGGCATTTACATGAATTATATAGTAGAGCCAATCTCTGTTCCTGCTTAAAGGGAAAGAAAAGAAAACACAAAAAACAAACATTATTTTCCAATTTTTACATGTCACATAAGCAGCTTAAGGTGTAAAATAGTTCTTTAAACATTTGGTTATTTTGAAAGTTTGCTAATAATGAATGAAAGTGAAAGTGAAATTATTATTTTGAATTACCCTGTTGTAACGATTATCAATAGAGTTCTGAGGAATTAGCATGAGCTGTTAACAAGGAACCACACAAAATGCCTTTGTACTTCACCGCAATAGCATCAGGTTTTGTGTGTGTCTGTGTGCGTGTCTGTGTGCGTGTCTGTGTGTGTGTGTGTGTTGGTTGCCTAATGTGAGTAAGGTGTCATGGCATTGACTTCTGCAGAACTTTTCTTTTTACTAAGGTGTCACGGTAGAAGAGTCTGTCAACATGTTTGTCTGTCAACATATCTGTCAACATGTTTTCTTTGACAGATATTTGTCTTTGATTTGAATCGCTTGCATTAATCACAGTTCAAACTTGTTTGCTTCATGTAGGATTCCCTTATGAAATGACCAGCCACTGACAATTTACAGAATTATTTCAACATTTATTTACTTATTAAAGTCAGTTGTTTTTCCACCACTTTACCCAACTTGCTAAAATCATGTTGGCAAGGAGCCTTTTAAAATGTCCACGTTACACATGCATGTTGTGTTGACCGTAAATGTTCCGTTTGAAAATGTAACTTGCATGTCGATGTATATTTCAAAGGGCTTTCTGTCCTTTTAACAAATACTGGGTTATGGAAAAAAGAGGATAATATTATGTGTTAATCTGCCCATTGGAAGAGCTGACCACAAGAGAATAGTATCTGGTGTGTTTTTAATATTGTTACAGTGGAACACAAAGAAAAAACAAAATAATCTGAATAAACAGAACACAGCGGACTCAAAAGAGCTCTTGTCTCAGATATTCTTGTTATATCAAGTCACATTAGTTTTTTCTTAATCGCTTTGGCTCAATTCTCGAATGAGACTTTTCTTTTCTCTAAACAAGAAGTTCCGATTTCTGAACATATTTTCTTGCTCACACATCAGATTATATTTGTTATTGATTTAAGCAAATTGCTTTTGTTTTGGCCATTCTGTGCAAAAGAGTTAGAACAATGGGCTACAATTTGCACAATGACTAAGAGCACAAAGGAAAACTGATGAGTTGGTTCTCAGTGAAACTGTCAAACTCATCACAACTTACAAACGTTCTTTTATCATGTGGTGAGAGAACCAGCATTAACTTAGCAATTGAAGCTACAGTAGCTCATCTCTTTGACCAGCCTTTGCACCCCATTTGCATCAATGAGCCTTGGCCACCCATGACCCTGTTGCCGGTGTCATGAGAAATACTGTCCCCCTGTAAAATAGTGTCCGACTAGGACCCCAAAGCGATTCTACTGGCTGAAAGAACCTGTAATTTAGAGTTGGGTACTTTTTAATGGGTAATCTGTTCAGAGCCTGATTACAATTCGTACAAAATCACTATTCGATTTTTGTTGTTTACCGAAAATTGTGTTAAAATAGTCTTTAACATCTTGCAAATCATATGTTTCATATACTAATATATAACCGAAGCTATAAGTTGTGAAATCATAGCATATCTCGGTCCTAATGTTTTTTTTAGTTAGCGTACGTAATAGCATATCATACAGCTATCTGATTAGCTTAGTTTATACGCCACGGTTGCACTTACTCTAAAAGCCCTAGCGCCGTTTTAATGTTTATACAATAAAGAAAAATCCTGTTTAATAAATCCTTATCTTGAGCAAAATAAGCAAGCTGACATTTAGTACTATCTATATATCTATATATTTTATTTTGAATAAGTTACATAAAAATGTAATTTATGTCTTTTAAATTTGTCAAGAGATTTAAAGCACCTTTTTTGAAGAGCGTGAATGTGTGGACGTGCACGTAAGAACGAGCCTATTTGAATCTTTAAATAAAGCAAAATAACTGAGAAAAATAAGAATTTGTCCTCAGGTGTCATGTCCATAATTTATAGCAAAAAATCTAGCATGAATTCGAGCTCAAAGATAATTAATTAAAAGCAGCTATTACTCCACCACCTGCGTGACATCAACCAATGTGGTTATACAGGTTGAACAACATATTTACAACAATGCGTTTTTGAGAAACAGTCATGACTAACTAGTTGATTTCTTAAACGATCCAATGTACTATGGTAGTTCAGCAGTGAGTTCTGTCGTTGTATGGGAAACTGGCCAATTTAATTCTCTGAGACAAAACTTGCCTGTTCAGTATTGCAAAAGGATTGGCTGGAATCTTTAAATCCATGTGTAGCACTTATGTCCTCAAACACAAGACTGGACCAGTTCTAGGTTCAGAAGGAGTGGAGGAAAAGATATAAAACTTACAGTAGACCAGAAATCGATTAAAGAAATAATATTTTACTGTAGCACAAAAAAAAAAAATAGTAATTAGATCAGTAAGGAGGAAAACAAAACAAAAGATAAGAAACAAAAACACAACCACATAACTCCACAGAACAATATAAAACGATAAAAAGGTATTCAATACTGTAACTTCAGTTTATCCAATATGCATAAAATAGTTCAGTTCGTGTGTGTAATGTAAAAATGTGCTGATTCCAATCCAGTTCAGAAAAAATGGGAAAGATGTAGGGAAATGATCGTAATCCAATCCAATCCAATCCTTTTCAATTAAAATAAACCATTCACTCTGCTCTGTCAGTGGGTTACCAGGCAACGCAGCGCAACAGGTCCTCCAGCTGACGAAGAAATTCGCTTTGGGTTTGGCTCACCATCGAATCCTCGTTCAATGTCAAACTTTCTATTCTTTTTTTTCCCCTTTTTTTTTTACTGCAACATACAACCTGACCTGCACAACAGGTCACAAGAACATTGTATTATTCTATCAATATAAATAATTAAAATTACCCTATACAAAACCGTAAAGCACAATGTCACCATTTAAAATGCTCAAAATAGTGACAGAACAGGCATTTTATGCTCACTACTCCAATGTGTTATACTGTAGAAATTGCTGTGAACAACAAGCGACAACTTCTCACGTTGAGCACTCGAGTGTCTCGTTTAATAACCAAAAAAACCAAACATAAAACAACACTTCCTCAAGTGGGTGTTAACCAACGTCAACACGCATCAGACAAACTTAAAGGGACAACGATCCCTGAACAGTACTGTGTTAATCCTCAGCAGTATATAGAATCATAATTAATAACAAAGGTGAATTATGTACACCTCATTCACTACACACGTCCCCCCAGAATTCACCATAAGAAAACAAACAAACAGAAAGTCAACGGGGAGGTGGGCGTATCAACCGGTCGCAACATCTGCGCTGTACCGGGGGTCGGGAGCACCCTTCTGCATCCCGAGGTGGGGCATGGGGTGTGGGGAGCTTAGGAGAGGGGAAAACAAGGGGCTGGGGCAAAACAGGAGGCCGTCCACGTCGAGGGGGTTAAGCCAATTCAATAGGCCTGTCCACATCCAATTGAGCAGGTTTAAGGCGGTCAATTGAGTCTCTCCGGTTTACCGCCCCTGTCCACCACAAAATGTTTGTTCTCTGTCTCCAGAACCCGGAATGGGCCCTCGTAGGGCGGGCATAGCGGGACCCCTGTGAGCATCATGGCAAATGAAAACATAGCCAGCTGCCTGAAGTCCAGCAGGAATGTGTGACTGAGGGAGGCCATGCTGAGAAGTAGGGACGGGTGAGAAAAGCCTTGCCTTGTCCAGTAAAGTAAACCGCTGGAGGGTAGCAGACCAAGTAACTGTGGTGTTAGGAACAAAATCCACTGGCACCCACAGCGGCTGTCCATAAACAAGCTCCGCAGATGAGGAATGAAGGTCCTCTTTAGGCGCAGTCCTGAATGCCTAGCATCACCCATGAAAGCTTGTCGACCCAGTTACTGTCTTTGAGGCTGGCAAGCAGAGCAGCCTTCCTCGACCTATGAAAGTGTTCACACAGTCCGTTAGCTTTCGGGTGATATGCGGTAGTGCGGTGGAGTTTAACTCCCAGGCTCTGAGCGACAGCATGCCAAAGCTCAGACGTGAACCGCGCTCCTCGGTCAGAGGAAATGTCTGAAGGCGTGCCGAAACGGGCAACCCAGGTGCCAATGAATGCACGTGTCATGTCGATTGATGCCAGGCCAGCGGGTGGTCATATCCACCATAGTTAACAGGTGTGTGAAACCATGAGATGAGGGCAAAGGACCGACCAGGCCTACATTTACGTGGTCAAAACGTCTTTCTGGAACTGGGAACGACTCTAGCAGGGCTTTAGTGTGGCGGTGTACTTTGGCCCGTTGGCATTCAACACAAGTGTTAGCCCAGTTTCTAACATCCTTCGTAAGGCCGTGCCAAACAAACTTTGCTGCAACCAGTATCTGTGATGCTTTCGAACCTAGGTAGAAGAGACCATGGCAAAACTTGTCGTCTCCATCCCGAGGGGACGACCGGCCGCGGACTACCTGTGGAGACGTCACACAGGAGCGTGATGCCAGCATCACCAAAAACCACTTCCTCGATCTGCAGCCCCGTTGTTGAGGTCCTCAGGGGTTGTATCCGCGGTGATCTCACGCAATGCTTTGCATGCATAACTTTTTTCATGTAACTGCCAACTCTTCAACTCTAAACAGCATACAATCAAACGAGTCCAACAAAATGAGCCAAAACTCACCAAATGACTGTCATTCACCCAAATATTCCCTTCAGGTTGCTGACTAGGTAAATATCAGTATTTGATTCACATAAGGTCTTAAAATCAACTTTTAAAAAGTTAAAATCCGTATTCATCTAGTCTCCGTTTCTCCTCTTCGTTTCTGCCGTTACATTGTTGCCGTTGCTCTCTCGCTTACGTGCGCGAGCGAGTCTCTTAAAGGGGAAGCGTCAATGCAATTCCTTAAGCCGGGGACACATTGAAAGACTAGCTGAAACATTCTAAGACTGAACTGAACACATTTACAGACTGTTTCCTTCGACTGGAGCAGATTTTAATCTTTGGCAGTCAGAGAACAGCACAAACGTTTACGACGGAGCCAGACTGCTATAAACAGTTTCATTGGATGAACGCGCGTTGCAATGGTTACGGTTACGTGCCTGGCCCGAAGTTCACTTCCTCCAGTCTATGTTTGTTGAATAAAGTCTTTATTATTGGTCTGGCTAGTGGATAATATGGCGCACTCAGTAGAAACACATTTTTGACATACTATTCTTGGATTACATACAGGTCCTTCTCAAAAAATGTGCATATTATGATAAAATTCATTATTTTCCATAATGTAATGCTAAAAATTAAACTTTCATATATTTTAGATTCATTGCACACCAACTGAAATATTTCACGTCTTTTATTGTTTTAATACTGATGATTTTGGCATACCGCTCATGAAAACCCCAAATTCCTATCTCAAAAAATTAGCATATCATGAAAAGGTTCTCTAAACGAGCTATTAACCTAACCATCTGAATCAACTAATTAACTCTGAACACCTACCAAAGATTCCTGAGGCTTTTAAAAACTCCCAGCCTGGTTCATTACTCAAAACCACAATCATGGGTAAGACTGCCGACATGACTGCTATCTAGAAGGCCATCATTGACACCCTCAAGCGAGGGTAAGACACAGAAAGAAATTTCTGAACGAATAGGCTGTTCCCAGAGTGCTGTATCAAGGCACCTCAGTGGGAAGTCTGTGGGAAGGAAAAAGTGTGGCAAAAAATGCTGCACAACGAGAAGAGGTGACCGGACCCTGAGGAAGATTGTGAAGAAAGGACCGATTCCAGACCTTGGGGGACCTGCGGAAGCAGTGGACTGAGTCTGGAGTAGAAACATCCAGAGCCACCGTGCACAGGCGTGTGAAGGAAATGGGCTACAGGTGCCGCATTCCCCAGGTCAAGCCACTTTTGGGCTACAGAGAAGCAGCACTGGACTGTTGCTCAGTGGTCCAAAGTACTTTTTTCAGATGAAAGCAAATTTTGCATGTGATTCGGAAATCAAGGTGCCAGAGTCTGGAGGAAGACTGGGGAGAAGGAAATGCCAAAATGCCTGAAGTCCAGTGTCAAGTACCCACAGTCAGTGATGGTCTGGGGTGCCATGTCAGCTGCTGGTGTTGGTCCACTGTGTTTTATCAACGGCAGGGTCAATGCAGCTAGCTATCAGGAGATTTTGGAGCACTTCATGCTTCCATCTGCTGAAAAGCTTTATGGAGATGAAGATTTGGTTTTTCAGCACGACCTGGCACCTGCTCACAGTGCCAAAACCACTGGTAAATGGTTTACTGACCTTGGTATTACTGTGCTCAATTGGCCTGCCAACTCTCCTGACCTGAACCCCATAGAGAATCTGTGGGATATTGTGAAGAGAAAGTTGAGAGACGAAAGACCCAACACTCTGGATGAGCTTAAGGCCGCTATCGAAGCATCCTGGGCCTCCATAACACCTCAGCAGTGCCACAGGCTGATCGCCTCCGTGCCACGTCGCATTGAAGCAGTCATTTAAGGATTCCCAAACAAGTATTAAGTGCATAACTGAACATAATTATTTGAAGGTTGACTTTTTTTTGTATTAAAAACACTTTTCTTGTATTGGTCGGATGAAATATGCTATTTTTTTATGGCTGTATGCCAAAATCATCAGTATTAAAACAATAAAAGACCTGAAATATTTCAGTTGGTGTGCAATGAATCTAAAATATATGAAAGTTAAATTTTTATCATTACATTATGGAAAATAATGAACTTTATCACAATATGCTATTTTTTTTTAGATGGACCTGTATATAAATTAACAATTAAGCAGACACCAGTGCAAAAACAGTGTGTGTGATTCACCAAAAAGCCTGGCTTGAATGCTTTATAAACATCCAGTCGGACTGCATGAGATCAGCGTCTAATGTAATTTACTTGTTATTTATTTAGCTTGTTATCATAAATAATCCACTGTAGAGGTAACTTCTGTCTGCGTTTACACTTAGCATATGCAATCGCCGATCGGCTCATCAGTCGATCAGCACGTTTACATTTGTCAAGGTGTCACCATCTGGATAACTGATCGTATTTATGTTTACCGCAAAATATTAATAGGCCTTTATCACTGAGTGTAAAAAACTTTAGCTTTTTCCTCTATCACTACCAGTGCCAGAGCATGGGATTTATGCGATGCATTAATTCATACCATCAGTCTCAAATAGGGTTCATCTACGAGTTTAAGTTTCCCAACATTAATTATGAAAGAAAGAAACATGTTATTCTAACGCACTGAATAATTGAAAGGCGAGCGCACACGCATTTAACGGCATTAGCCTACGGTCCTTTCACACACACACACACACACACACACACACACACACACACACACACACACACACACACACACACACACACACACACACACACACACACACACACACACACACACACACACACACACACACACACACACACACACACACACACACACACACACACACACACTTTAATTCTGTCATTATCACCCTTGTGTGTCGTTCAAAACCCTTCGTTCATCTTCGGATCTTTTTTCTTACATACCAGTTGTCTAATGTATTTTCAAGTTGCAAACCTTTTTTGACACCATTTCTATCCTTTTGTACAATCTTGCTTATTTAAAAAAAAAAAAACTGATAGTCTCCAAGAAAACAGTGACGTCATCCGCAATATCCGCGCAAATATTAAACGTAGAAAAATATTAAACTAGAAATCGTTGTGATGAGGACTGTCCGACTGGCAATGACTGTTTCTTAAATTCTAAGACTAGAATCTTAAAACACAGCACACTGCATGATTTTTCACACAGATTGTTTAAACACAGACTCAACGCAACTGTCCCTGATTTGGCGCGTTTGAGCATGATCAGTCGTAACAACCAAAGTCCATTCATAATCGGTCTAACATTCGTAAGGTGTGTCCTCAGCTTAGGTTTGTTTTTATTCAAATGTTCCTGAACTCTTAATGAATGTTAATTTTAACACATTTACTTGTGAACAATGCAATTATATTATATTTTATACTATAATGTTATGAATAGTTGAAGTTATCTATTTATTTGTTTATATGATTTAGGCCATATTTTAATGTGGGTTACACGTGTATCATTTGTTTAATAGTTTTTTTTAATTTAATTTTAAAAATAGAAAAATGAGAAAACAGCTCGAAAACGAGATTTCGGCTTGATTTTTAGTTTTGTTCAGAGGTATAAAAATGAATACACAGTTTGAATATTCGATTTCTGCACATGGGCTGGAATTATACGCCCCTTTCTGCTGATTGGTCAGCCTGAAGATCAAACTATCATCAATTCTTCCTCAGTTCCGCACATCAGAATAAAAGTCCTGCGCTGCTACCGCTCTACGGATTCTGAACACATTTATTGCAACTACATTTAATCTTTTATTATTAAAAACAACCACACTAACAAATGGCTCGACACAACCTGTAATGGGGCAGAGCTTAGGTAGGTGTTTTTCTGTGTAGACCAGAGACCAGCAAAGTGCCCGGGGATCCGCAAAATTTTTTGCTATCCTACCGTATTTTCTGCACTGTAAAGTCACGTTTCTTTATCATGAAATATGCCATGGTTTATTCCTAAGTGATTTATATATTGCATTTAACGTCATATAATAAAAATGTTGACTTTTAAAGTACGTATTTCCAGTAACCTGCACGCTCACATGCCTATGAGTTCTGGCATTTCTAACTTGACGTTAACTTTCATTATCAAAATAAAACAAAAGATATAAAAAGGTGATTCTGCTTAATTTAATTTGTCTGTTGTAGCCTACAATATTAATGCTGTGTCAGTCAGTCTACTTGTTATTCCAAACTCAAAGGCTGTGAAGATGCCGATTCCCACCAGTCAAAATCCAAGCTGTTTTTTAATTTTTCTATTATCAATATTAAATCAAAAAACGATTGAACGAATGAGACACTGATTTCTTTACTATAGAGATTCCAGTTTTTCAGTTTTGGTTGACACTGGCCCACAGACAGATGCAGCTTTACACTGGATGACATTAAAATGACTGTTTATTGTCTTTTGGTGGTCTTTTACATAGTCATGTACAAAAAAATCAACATTACAAAAAGAAATGAAAACCACATGCTTCTAAACAGACCTTACCAATCAGACTTACCAGTTTGTTTATAAGTGGCTAAAAAGAGGAATTAAATATTCTGTACCTTTTTTATAAACACCTTCCCAAAACATACATTGTAGTTCACCTGATGCCAACAGTGATCAGATGCCAACAGTTAGTGCTGTACATTTCATAATACTAAAAAACATATTTCAAAAAAGTCTTCATTATTTTGCGATGACTAATAGAGTGTTCTCATATATCTGCTCGTTACTAAAATACCTTTCAGCTGATTTGCATAAAATGCACTGGAATGGCCTCAGGGTTACCAGAACTGCACAGTATCTGCCAACAGGAGTCTTTACAGAACACACACACTGAATGTATACATACAGTAAAAAAAGAAATAAGTCATGTATAGTGAACTACATGTAAAGTGAAGCTCAAGGGCATTAAAAACAGTTTTGTAAGCATAATTTGCATATTCTTTATGACCTAACATGTTGACAACATGCTACTCTAATGATTTGCATGTATGAGCTGAAAATTGCTTTTCAAGCCTTTATATGGCTTTCTAAACTGTACACAACTCTGAATGATGCATTGTTACTTGCAGCTTTGTGATGCTTTGTGTTGTCACAACTTGTCTCTTCTGAATAACAACTTTATGTCACAATGGATTTTGGTTCATCTGGACAGATGATCCACAGAATCCAATGTTACCAATAAAGGACTCTGTGGCAGATGCCATGCCCTTTTGATGACCTCCCTGGACCATACCTGATCCCCCTTTATTCTCCACATAAAGAACATTTTTAGTGGAAATACCTTTTTTGGAGAGTCCCGTGAATCACCTGGCCCCCTTGTCTTTCCACGACCATCAGGCCCTGAGCTCCAGCAACCCCTCTCTGAAGTGTCCCCTGAAGGACTTGGCCGCTTCTCACTCCCCCATCCACCAAGTAAACTTGTGATCCAGACAGTCCAGAGTTGAGAGCCTGAGAAGATCCACCCCTGTCCACAAGCACCATTCTCTCACCACGATTCAGGGTATTCGCTGCCATGTTGGTGCCCTGGACTACAACCCCCTCAGCTACTGGGCCGCTGTTCATCCCATACATGTTCTGTCCGACTCCCATGGTGGGCCTTTCAGCGAGCAGTACCGTGCTGGGCTGTGGCTTGACCATGTAGTACTTTTGCGGCGGTTGCATCAGGTACGTTGGAGCTGGCTGGACACTCGTGATCTCTGTGGGCCGGTTGTCTGCGACAAGCACATTCTCCACACGTGAAGATGATGTCAGAGCCATGTTGGAAATCATATTCATTTTGTTTGTAGACAGAGCTCTGTTTGTGGCTATATTCCTTGCATTTATATAATTGGTTGATGAAGAAACCACATCGGTACGGTCCACAATGGGTTTGGGAGGGGGAGGAAGGGGAGCGTGGACCTCAGTTTTTTTTACCTCTGCATATTTCTGCGAGTGTGTTGAACTTTGGCCCAAGGTCATTCAGAAACTCTAGGTCATTGTTATCTTCGAGCATGCTGCAGCAGCCGACAGAGCCAACAGGGGAGCCCTTCCCCTCATAACCATACACCATTGGTTCATTCTTAGCAAATCCATCCTCCAATCCTCTGCTTTTCTGTAACACACATAGAACAATACATGCAGTAGAGATCAAAATTAGAGAACAACATAAAATTTCCTAAATTTCCAGGTCACTGCTTAGTCCTTTTTGAAATGATCCTAACAGGAGCAGAAGGGCAGTTGTTTAAACATATTTTACAAGTTAAATATTTTCTGAAGTACAGTATATACAATTGAAAAATAACGCTGGTCAAAATTAGAGAACACTTTCAGATACTTTCAAGCTTTGGGTGTTACTTGGTGCTAATTTCCGTAAAAATCCGGCAAACCCTATTTAACTTGAAGCAAACTTCCCAATTTTCACTGACGTTGCAAGATGCCGAGCCGCTCTAAGGTAACCCTACGACACCAGGCTGTCCAGATGAAGGCCAAAGGGATGACCCTTTCAGCTATGGCAAAAGAAGTTGGTCATTCCAAATCTGTAATTTCTAGAATATTGAAGCTTTACAAAGACACTAATTCATTCAAATACCCAAAAAGGTATGCAAGACCAATGAACGAGAGGACAGGACAATGCGGAGACTTTCAATGGGGAATCAGTATAACACTGCAGCTGAAATTACTCTGGACACAGTAAGGATCTGTCTCGCCACACAGTGTCTTGTCATTTTAGAGAATTCAGACTGAAAGCTCACTCTGCAGTGACCAAGCCTCTCATCAGCAGAAAGAATCAAAAGGCTATACTAACCTGAACAGAGGAGAACTGGTCCAAAGTTCATTTTAGTGATAATGCAGGTTTCATTTATTTTGCTCCGATGGGAAACATTATGTTCGGCATCAAACTGGGGAAAGATTGAACCCAAAGTACCCAAAGAAGTCCGTGAAAGATGAAGGAGGAAGTGGCATTGTTTTGGAGATGTTTCTGCAGCAGGAGTTGGGCCTATTATACAACTACATGGCAGAACCTCAGAACCTGTTTATTAGAACCTCCTTCGGCAACATGTGGTTCCTTCACTGCGAGTATCTCCCAATCAGCCCGCAATTTTTATGCAAGACAATGCCCCCTATCACACTGCAAAGCGAGTAAAGCAGTTTCTTGAAAGTGAGAACATTGAAATAATGAAATGGCCAGCCCAGAGTCTGATCTAAACCCCATTGAAAATCTATGTAAAATCATTGGCGATAAAGTTATGGCTAAGAAACTCACTACAGGTACCGAACTGTGAAAGAGACTGGAAGAAGAGTGGACCAAGATCACACCGGAGCTGTGTGTATCTAGTGATGTCCTGTGGCCGCAGATGTGCTGAGCTCATTCAAAGCAAGGACTTCTACACTTCATACTAATTTTTGACTGCTGTCAGCATCACATTTTAGTTGTAATGTTTTTTTTTAAATGCTGCATTGGTTATTGTTCTCTAATTTTGATCACGCAGTGCTTTTGACAAAATAAACGTTTTTGTTGAAGTACCTTGGTATTTTGTAAAACATGCTAGTAGAACAATGGTAGACCCACAGCTAATCTTCCTTTAAACTTCAAGCAATGAAGCAACAATATTTCTGAAAAAAATCTAATGTTTCTAAATTGTTCTCTAATTTTGATCTCCACTGTATATGTGATCCACACAGAGATAGATAGACAGACATACATTTATATAGACAGACAGGAAGAGAGACAGATAGCAGCCAGATAACTGCCGTTATATATATATATATATATATATATATATATATATTTTTTTTTTATGGATTTGATTGGTTTTGTGAGATGCTATGATACTGCTGTGATCTTTGTTTGGAACTATCTTCACATCAAAAATAGAACAAAAACAGTCAATATTGCATCTAAATGTAAGTGACTTAATATTAATTACTTGTTGTTTATTTGAAATCAAGCATTGCGTCAGTTCAGGATATGGAAGGATATTGCAGACATCAAATGGAAAAGCAAAGTCTGTTTGCAATTGCATTTCCAATGTCTTACAAGTAATGACCCTGCCATTTTGGAATAGTAATTGAAAAATCACATATTTGCTATTTCATTTCCACTGTGTCCTGCTACTATGGAAGGCCACGTCAGTCAAGCTTGTATCAGCTGATAGCCAGCTTTTCCTGACGTGTAACAATCCAGTTTTGAAACCTATCTCGACGGCCATTAAACATTCCCATTCTTTAGCATCTCTTCTATCGCATCGCTGCTCGCAAATCAAACTCCCTCTTCCAACCACAACTCCGCCTTAACCTGTATTTAATCTGCCTTTATTTCTTTCAGTACAGGTCTCTACATAGCAAGGATTTTTTTATCATGTATTTTGTTTGTCTAAATCTCCTGTAATTGTGAATTATAATTATGTATGCATAAACTGGCTCTGTTCTGTAACCCAGGGGGGTTGACTTGCTGCTCTCCCTGCTCTGTTCTGGCATGGGGATTTTTTTGCCAAGTACAGAACCATCCCACCAAAACTAATTGCATGTTCTTATTGTAATAAATAATATGAGAGAGAGAGAGAGAGAGAGAGAGAGAGAGAGAGAGAGAGAGAGAGAGAGAGAGAGAGATAGATCATATACACATAATCTTGTAGTTATATTATACCTGTGAATAGTATTCATCCAGGAACATTTCAGACACAGCCATTCCGTCAAAATCTCCAGCCATTTCTCTACTCATAAGGGTTTCATCTCTCCTCAATGAATCCATGTAGGCCAATTCCATGTCATTGTAGCCACGGACACCTATTATAGAATTGGATTCAATGAAGCCTGCTACTCTTCCTACTCCTCCAACACCATAAATACGCATACCACCCACATCTTTGGATTTTAAACTGATGGTCCTCCCACGACCATCAGTAAAATCATTCGGTACTACTGGAACATCCTGTCAGAGACAAAAATGTTTTTTTTTTTAGCTTAAATAAAAAAAAAAAAACCCATCTCAATCAGATTTTTGTTCCTGATATCATATCATACCCTGTCCTCTCCTTGGCCCTCAGTATGGTAAGAGATAAGATGCTCTTTAGTGTCATAGGGCATGTCTGTGAAAGCTCCCGCCATCCCAGCGGCTCCACACTGACAGAGTAGCAGCAGGAGTGGGATGACTGTAACAGGAGAAATACAAAGTTTATTTCAGCATCATAATAACAATCAATCATAATCTGTTCTTTGAACTTAGTTACTTACGCAATAATGCAAGCACTCCAAGGAAGAGCAGGCAGATTCCAGCAGGTCCAAATGTTGACCCCTTCTTAAGCATTCCTGTTCGCGCACAAGCCCCCTGGTCTGTACAGGTACACACTTCCACCACTATTTTCTGAGGTTCTGGACATCCCACCCCCTGCTGGTCCTTAACATCCACCGTCAGCTCATGTTCTCCTGGCCAGATCTTCTCTTGAGTCCGGAAGATGGCAGTGGTATCTGATGAGAAGAAGAACGGAAGATCTCAAACACAAAGTCAGTAGCGACATCCTAAATAACAGATCTCTGACTAGTGCTTCATATTTTTGAATTCCTATCCTAGATAGATAGATACAGATATATAGATAGATGGATCAATGTGTATACCATTTAAATGCTCGATTGACCATTTCCCTTTAGTTCCTTCTGGGACAACATTGAAGGTGAATGGAGCTCCATTGGGTGGTGCATCCTCATCCACTGCAGTGACTAAGACTGCGTCCTTATCAGTACAAAGTGTCAGGACTTTGCTTAACAAAGTGGGGCAGTGGTCATTAAAATCCTCTACCTGGATGGCAATGGTGCCCGTTGCCGTCTTAGAAGGCCATTCTATAAGAGAAAAGTAAATACATATTTAAAAAAATATTTTAATAATATTGTAAGGGTGGATAACCTACGGTGGTTCTGACTGCAGGGTTGCTGAACGACTAAAGAAACGTTATCAGCAAGATGGTCGAAAACTGTACATTTCTTGTCTATAACCACCCACTGCAACTTATACCAATGACGGAAATAAGTGCAGTTACAATAGCAAAATATGTGGGAGAGCGTTGCTTTAATGTGATTATATTATATTGCAATAGGTAACACTTCAAAGTCAATACTAAATCAAAACTAGTTAGCAAATTACTTGTAATTGAAAGATTTAGGGGGGAGGGGGGTGAAACACTCAGTTTCAGTCAATCTCATGTCAATCTTGAGTACCTATAGAGTAGTACTGCATCCTTCATATCTCCGAAAAGTCTTTCGTTTTATTATATTTATAAAAGAAATATAGGCTGTACCGAGTCTTTCCGGAAAAAAACGAGAGCCTGGAGGCGTATCGTGTGGGCGGAGCTAAAGAATGACGAATGTGCACAAAGCGGTGACTTCCTCAAGCGTGGAGGAACCCATGGCTATCGATCTCAGCTAATAGATATATGATCCAGAATCAATCTGATCTGTTCAAATGCAGCACTGCCTTCCCGGACTGCTGTGCTGAAGTGTTGAAGTCGCTTGATGTCACCCATAGGAATAAAGTGGAGCGCAGCACGGACTATAACGACGACTGGATCTGCACCTGAGCAAATGTTTATGGGCGTGCATTTCCTCTCTCGCTCTAGTCATGAGCGCGCACCCTACCGGGAGAAGAGCCCGTATGGCCCATACAAGGACCTTCCGCTCTATTAACGTCATACTCGAAAAAAACTCTCCGAAACTTGTGAGAAACCAGAAGGAGTATTTTTGATACAGAAATACTCCATCAAACGTCCAACATTAGTTTTTGAAACTTTGTCTGTTTAGGATGGGAATTCAAGTCTTTAACAGTGTAAAAAGCTCAGTATGCATGAAACAGCATTTCACCCCCCCTTTAATGACAAAATCTGGTTATGGTTACACTTTATGATGAACGGTTGGTGTCACAACATATACTTCAAGATATTATTTTATTTCTATTAGGAGGGACTGTTACTCATGTCAGAAAGTGAGCAACTAAAGTAACTTGTGGGATCAGCGCTGATTTGAGAGGCAAACCGTTTAGAACGATTCAGTCCGATTTGGAGAACTGGTTCGACCGGTTCACTAAAAAGAGCCAGTTAAAATGAACGATTCATCCGGACGTCACTAGAGTGACGAATTGTGCCAACAGAATGCGAAAATTTGAAGCGACTACTTTGACAAGGATGACTAACTTAAACAGACACGAAACAGCAAGGCCGGTTGAAGAAAAATGCCATTCTGTGATTGAAGACGGGTGCAACCACTGTGGAGGTAATGTAAACTTTATTTATCCTTCCATTTGGGCACACACGGCTTGAGGAAAGATATACAATAAATAAAATATTCATGCTTTACACACACAATGCTCTTCCCAAACTGGACTATTTGCCTTTTTCTGGCTACAATGGCGTTCCCATGGGACTTAAACACTATTTAGATGAATTTAAACAATGACTAAGTGACTAAACGCATCTAATTCTCATGTAAGGACAGAAATTTTAATTGCATTTTGTGTCTGTTAAGAGGCACAAAGACACCCTTTATGTTTATGCCTCCATAGCTGCAGTTTTAATTGAGTGGGGGCTCTGGGCATTAAGTGTAATAGCTCCGTGTTGCAAGCACCAATCCGGTTCACTTTTCTTTTTTTTTTTTCTATAGACTGTACTCACCAAGGTATAACGATCCCGATAAACTTAAAACTTTGCCAGAGTTGTGCTACTTTCTCTTAAAGGTGCACTATGTAGTAGTGTTGTCAAAAATATCGATATTTCGATATGTATCGATACTGGAATATCTGAAACGATACGATTCTCAATTTTTACAGTATCGATACCAGCTGCGCTCTCCTTCTCTGACCGTCAGCGAGTTGACACACACCGGCATATTCTCACTCAGCCCGGTTAACCTCTGAGCACGGCGAACGCGTGTTCTGCTCGGCTTTTTCCTCATGACAGTGTGTTAGTGTTAGTGTGTGATCGGTCTGAATTTCGCGCGGGATTGCACATAAATTAATTCTACTAATCCCCGCAGATTTCGTGCTCACATCTGAAGTGCACACACATAGCCTACCGTAATAAAGCCGCCTCTGACATGATACAAGTGCAAACATTTGCTTCTTTTTCCAGCTTATTATTGGTCAAATACACTCAAAGAATTATCAGTGCACATCTGGAAGAGTATTAACGTAAACAGTCGCAAACAGTTCAGGAAGAACGAGTAACAGGAACAGTTTAGGATCCATGCGTCCGTTAGTCTTAAAGGGACCGCAGTCATTTGTTATTCAAACTACAAAAAGACAAACAATCAACTGCTCTTGACTGATCAACTTGTGTAACTTTAATCGTTTCATCTGTACTCTATAGAATTTTTTACAAAGAACATTATCCAATGTTGTTTTAAATGAAATTACTATGCATTTTTTTATTCCGTTTCTTATCTGAATGTTAGACCTACCTGAAAAAATAAAGCAGTCTGTTTAATTTGTATCTTCTATTCTATTGCATTTATTTGTGCTATTGTTTGTAATCTGTTTATTTGTTCTTATTTTATTACTGTTTACTCGTCTTTTTAAATTCAATTTACCATTCGAAATCAAGCTTTCTTGTGCTGTGTGTAAGCTATTGCAACACAATTACCCCTTTGTAAAAAATACATTGAGATAGCAAAAATTTGTGATAATTTTAATAGTAATTGATCAATTGATCAATAATTGTTCAAATCAAAACGATGCCCAACCCTAAGGAACATGCTGGCCACATGAATTTTTAGTAAAAAATAACAATGAATAATAACAAGTTCTGTTGTCATATTAAGCATCTTTTTTTTTCTTTTTTCTTTTTTACTGTGGTATCGATTTAGTATCGATATATCGATATTTTAGTCTGGTATCGTATCGAAGTCATAATTTTGATATCGTGACAACACTACTATGTAGTATTTTTGCAGTAAAATATCCAAAAACCACTAGGCCAGTGTTATATATTTTGTTCAGTTGAGTACCAACAATATTCCAGATGTTTCCGACTATTTGTAAATTGTAAGAAAATTGCTATTTTAACTAAGGACAGGGACGTTTCAGCATTGCGTTTGAGGGAGTCGCCTGTCAATTGCGTCATATCTGCGCTACCCTGGGTTTCGGCTTTTATTTGGCACGAGCGCTTTACTCTTAGCAGTGGGAACAAGTGAACGCACGGAGTAAAGTCATAACATCATTTTAAACACACTTAAATGTATCTAATATGATAAACAGAGCTGCATTACCTCAAAATCATAACCGGAAGAGCGGATCAGTGCAGGCGCCCGGCGACTGTGTCCCGTCCCGTCATAATAAAAGTCCCGGTATTCGCGAGCCGGGTATTTGTTTAACAATCGCTCCAGCAGCTGTGCTCAGGTCCACAACACTCGGTCCTGCTCTGCTTTACACTACAGTAACGTTAATAACCGCATGCATGAACGTGATTTCTGTCCGAGTCCTATTTTCCACCGGCTGTGATGTGAAGACCACATCTCTCAACATCTCTCCCCCCCCCCCCCCCCCCCCCCCCCCAAAAAGCCTGAACTGAAAACGCGCCAGACTGAACATGCGCTGTGAATCTATGCTGCGGATGCGTTTACCTCAGCTCTCATCACGAGCTCATCCATGACTGCCAATATATCTGACTCCTGCAGCGTTTTGGGCTGTGAGACTCCCTCAGCGGCTAAATCACATATTGAACAGACACGTTCAGTTTTTAATTCTAGTGTCTGTTCTCTAACTGAACTGATTTCATGAAAATGAACGCAGTCGCAGTGGGAAAGTGATCAGTGTTTCAGTAATCTAGTAGTGGTGGCTTTGGGAGTGGCCTCGTAGGGCAGCGAAGCATTCTGGGAATTGTTGTCTTTCATCCCCATGAGACAAAAATACGTTTTCTGTCTTTTCACAGTCTAGACAGCACTAAATTAAAAAATATTTTCACATTTCTACAACATTAATGACCCAGTTTAAATACAGATTCATCTTCCCAGCGCTGAATTACTCCTTTAAACAATATGACACCCTGGAAGTGTGATTTGTCAATAAGTTATCGAAGTACACTATCATATATTTTTGTAGTGAATGACATATCTGGCAACAGTTCAAAAATACTTTTTTGTATAAATATTAGACAATTTGAAAAGCTGACAAATCCTTATAAAACTACCAAGATCAAAAAGTTGTCCCTTTTCCCTCAAACTTGCCTTGAGTTATGCTGCAAATCATTGCATAGTAGACGCCATCAACTAGAAACTTGGACTCACGGTCAGGAGCCTTGTTCAATCGAACGGCCCCTGTTGTCTCATCGATGCTCAGCCAGTTATCTGGGTCAGAGGCTTTAAAATACCTATAGGAAAAGTGAATTAGGTGTTGTTTTCTCTTCATTTTTTTATTCTCTTCAACTGTTTTAATGTAAACATACTTTACGTTGGTAGCTTCCTCTCCGGTGTCTTCATCAATAGCCGGGTACCTTGTGATGATCTCATTGCTGTTAAAAGTCTTGCCTTCTGAGATGGGAATGGCTTTTGTTAGGGGCATAAACCTAGGTCCTTCCGGTTGGTTTTTCACCTTTACATTCACTTTGTAGATCTGACCACCTGAATATGACGATGAACTGCTACTTGAACCTCCGCTGCTGCTGCTGCTGCCACCACCGCCTCCTCCTCCTCCACCACTGCCCCCAAAGTTGACATTCATTCCTGATTGTCCTCCAGTTACAGAGGGGTGAAACGGAGCATTGTTGACTACACCAATACCAAGCTTCATGTCTTTGACATCCTCATAATCAACAGTCTAAAGGGAAAATGGGCATTAGATACCGCAAGTTAGCATGCAAAAATGATAGCGTGTTAGTGTTAAAAGCTAAAAAACTAGCAATGTGTAAACTAGGGGTTGCACCGACTAGTCGACTAATCGACCTTAATGCTCTGTCATTACGCTTTAAGCTTGACGTCGACTAGTTGCTGGCCTATAGAGGGCGCAACAGGATAAACAATTTCCTGACACGCAGGCTCTGTTTTGAACAGTTAAAAATGACAAATAAATGTATACTTCAAGAGCTCTCCACAAGACATGTTTGATTACCATTTGGATGCTCAAAATTTATCGGGAGAATGCACGCTTATTGTACACGTAAGTTAATCATCGCGCTAAACTGCGTGCTGCATTGCAACGCACACACATAGCCAATCGTGTGGAAATCGCGCGCGCCTCACACACTACCATTTAGTAGCGCAGAAATGTATTGTCAACACTGTTCTGTGATTTATCAATAAAATAGCGTAGAAACTGAAAAGTTCTAGCATATATTTCTTTATAACTAAAACTCACAACTTCACTATTAGTAGAGAGATGCTGCCAGGTAGAATTAATTCACACACAATTACTAATGCATTCATATACATGTAATCTTTATTGTGCTACTTTCGGCCGGTGTTAAGCAGCTGCGGCTGTGAACAACTGTTTAGGTCTCACGAAACCAGGCTTTGACTGAGGACATAAGTTTCCCGGCTGCTGTGGTGGAGCAGGACGAGAAGGAAGATATTCTGAATGCCCTCCTCTACCTGAAGACCCTGAAATTTGGATGGCTCGGGTGATAAGGGTGAGCTGCCAGCTTTCTGCGGAGACAGACCTCGAATACTTCTCCCTCCCTTTACCGCAGGTCACATTGATGATGCATAGCTGAGACAGTTGCGCTGAACATGGCCTTTGGATCGATAGGGGCATCCAAAAACTCCACTTTTTCTTTGTCAGAGAGGCCTCCTGACAAACCCAGCCATAGCAATTTCTCTCCCACCACCGCTAAGCCCATATTCCGACTGCAACTTTGAACCGCTCCGCGGGACGCGCACAGGTTTAAATCTGCAATGACACAAATCTCCTCCCAGAGCGCTGGGTTGAGAACTGGGGGAGGTTGCCGGTTGGAGCAAACGCATTGAGTATAAACAAGGCTAAACCCACATCAGTGGGTGCACTCACGAGCATCCACCCTTTTGAGACGGGGACAATGGTTAGCCCTCCAGGGAAAACTCAAGGGGCCTCATTTATAAAACATAGTGTAGAAAATATCCTATATTTGATCTATATTTCAGCTTTGTCACCACAGGAATAAATATACATTTACAACGAATAGTGGGCGACATGCATTTAAGCAGGTAAATATAGGAGAAATATGGCAAAATCACTTGAATATGCTATTTGTATAGTATTTTACTATAACTGTGGCATGTAAATGTCTTCAGGCCAGGACTATTATCAAACATGTGAAGCACACCTTTTCAAGCATCAGGATTGCCTCATTGGTCTTTGGGTCCATTTTAATGCTGAAGAATCCAGCCTCATTGCCTGATGCAATAAAGCACTTGGCCGCCCAGTTGTCCGTGTCCTTAAGATCCAGGTCAGTTACTTTGAGTCTTATCACCTCCACTTGAGCTGTATTTTCCTCAATACTAGCCTCAAACTATGGAGAATGAACAAAAATGTAAGTTGCAAAAATTGCAGGGGACCATGTATTCACTACAACAACATGCTAAAACCATGTGGATGTAAAAAAAAGTGTAGATATATTTTATATCGGTTCAGAAAATGGCAAATTTTAATTTTCCGTCTGTCTTAGTACACGATTTTACTATACACATTACAACATGTAAATAGGAAAATGTTGGTGTTATTTTGTCACTTATTGAGCAGTAGGCTAGATGGAGCTGTTTACCTCCCATCTTTGTGCTAAGCTAGGCTAGTGGTGGGTGCGTCAGTTATAGCACGCACGGAGATGAGAATGGTATGAATAGACTTATCTAACTCTGGTGGATACAGCAAATAGGCTAAAGCCCCCAAGTCAGCATGTTTCTTTAATTATATCTGCAAGTACAGTTTGTTTATATACTATAAAGGTCTGAAGTACACATTCATTGCATTTAATCACACTTCTTTTTCACCAGGGTATGACAAATTAACACTATTTGAGAATTATCAGAATTGTGATAATTGTTACCTCATCCTTCTCTAAAGTAGGAATATTGTCATTAACATCCAGGATGACTACAGATACAGTGGTTGTAGCAGAATTTCCGTGGGCATCCCCATTCATGTCAGCAGCTTGCACCGTAAGAACATAACTGCTGTGTTCCTGTTCAACAGAAAGGAGTTTAATGCATCTCGACTGTTAGGCAAGAGTAATTTAGAAGCTACAGACACATAATCACACACATTAAATACCAGTAACTGGAAGCAAATACCTCTCTGTCAAGTGTTGGGTTGCTCACAGAGATTTCTCCACTGGATTTATTTACAGCAAAGAAAAGTACACCATTATTTGGCTCTTGTTTGATTATGCTGTACGCTATCTTACTGTGAAATGTGTGTGGCTTATCTGCATCTTTGGCAACAACTTGTGTTACAAAGGTCCCTAGAAAGGACACAGCAATTAAAACAATCTCACTATATGTTTTAAGAAGATGGATTAATCATCCCTAATTGCAAAAAATCAGACAATGGTTGACAATGGCAATGCAGTGTGCAGACTCACCAACTGGACTCCTCTCATAAACGCTGCTTCGTTTTGGCTTGATGAAAACTGGCGAGTTATCATTCTGGTCCTCCACCCTGATGTTTACTATAATATTATCTTCTGCTATGGTGTTGTTAAAGAACCACGCAGTGCCAATAAGCTATACATGACAAAAATAAAACAAGCCTTTAATTTTAAACAGTAAGTTTTGATATTTGTTTTGACCAGCAAATATTATAATCATTATAGTAACATTTTATTAATATGACATTCAAAACAATTGCCCCATTAAAACAGTATTCTTGTTATGAAAACGTGGACCCACTTTATCTTTATATTAGGTACAATGCACTTATTGTTTTTACATTGTACTTATATTTTAGAAAATACCTTTATTTAATTGCATCTGTAATTACATTTATAATAACACTGTTGACTCTTCCCTTTCACCTAATCCTACCCTTAAACTTACCCATACCACCAGAACTGTCCCTAACTCTACCCTTAAACTTACCCATACCACCACACCTGTCCCTAACGTTACCCTTAAACTTACCCATACCACCACACCTATTCCCAACTTTACCCTTAAACTTACCCATACCACTAAACCTGTCCCTAACGTTACCCTTAAACTTACCCATACCACTACACATGTCCCTAACTTTACCCTTAAACTTACCCATACCACCACACCTGTCCCTAACTTTACCCTTAAACTTACCCATACCACCACACCTGTCCCTAACATTACCCTTAAACTCACCCACACCACCACACCTATCCCTAACTCTACCCTTTAAATTAACCAATACCACCACACCTGTCCCTAACTCTACCCTTAAACTTACCCATACCACCACACCTGTCCCTAACTCTACCCTTTAATTTACCCATACCGCCACACCTGTCCCTAACTTTACCCTTAAACTTACCCATACCACCACACCTGTCCCTAACTCTACCCTTAAACTTACCCATACCACCACACCTGTCCCTAACTCTACCCTTTAATTTACCCATACCACCACACCTGTCCCTAACTTTACCCTTAAACTTACCCACACCACCACACCTGTCCCTAACTCTACCCTTAAACTTACCCATACCAGCACACCTGTCCCTAACCTTACCCTAAAACTTACCCATACCACCACACCTGTCCCTAACCTTACCCTAAAACTTACCCATACCACCACACCTGTCCCTAACTTTACCCTTAAACTTACCCATACCACTACACCTGTCCCTAACTCTACCCTTAAACTTACCCATACCACCACACCTGTCCCTAACTCTACCCTTAAACTTACCCATACCACCACACCTGTCCCTAACTTTACCCTTAAACTCACCCATACCACCACACCTGTCCCTAACTCTACCCTTTAATTTACCCATACCACCACACCTGTCCCTAACTCTACCCTTTAATTTACCCATACCACCACACCTGTTCCTAACTTTACCCTTAAACTTACCCACACCACCACACCTGTACCTAACTCTACCCTTAAACTTACCCACACCAGCACACCTGTCCCTAACCTTACCCTAAAACTTACCCATACCACCACACCTGTCCCTAACCTTACCCTAAAACTTACCCATACCACCACACCTGTCCCTAACCTTACCCTAAAACTTACCCATACCACCACACCTGTCCCTAACTCTACCCTTAAACTTACCCATACCAGCACACCTGTCCCTAGCTTTACCCTTAAACTTACCCATACCAGCACACCTGTCCCTAGCTTTACCCTTAAACTTACCCATACCACCACAACTGTCCCTAACTTTACCCTTAATCTTACCCATATCACCACACCTGTCCCTAACTCTACCCTTAAACTTACCCATACCACCACACCTGTCCCTAACTTTACTCTTAATCTTACCCATATCACCACACCTGTCCATAACTTTACCCTTAAACTGACCCACACCACCCCTGGTCCCTATCTATGAACACAATAGTTACTATAAAGTACATCATACTTATTTTTTGATGTAAGTGCATAGTTAAAGCCGTCTAATATAAAGTTGCAATTTTTTAATAAAAAACTATAGCAAAAATGTTATGATATTGTAATTTTATCATGGATAACTGAATTCACAAAAAAAAAAAAAAAAAAATCAAGAGTTTTGAGCTAGATATCTGAAACAACATACAAATCCAGTTTTTAAAATGTAATTTTTTTTTAACTCAAACCATAAAAGTTACTGAGATATAATCCTTGTGACAACTAGCCCCGGTCTACAGTATAACACATTATAACATTATAACAATGTGTGTTCATTATTCTCACAGTGTAGTTTTCTCTCTCCTCCCGATCCAGAGGCCGTGTGATGCGAATGAACCCTTTGTACTCGTCTACTATGAAACAACCAAAAGGTGGCTGGTTAGCTCCTGGACCCCTTAGAGTGTAGCGCAGTGGGACGCCCTGGTCCATGTCTGATCGCATCTGAGAGAGTTATAATAAGTAAGAAAAAATTATCAAACAATAATTTTTCTTTAGTTGAAATTTTAATAGTCCACTTCAAATATCCTATGGACTATAAGTAACTTTGCAACCACATGTCATTAGAGTACTAGTAGACTATCTGCTACTTATTATTATTCTACCAACCCTAACAGTTTACTGAAAGAGTGAGTTGGCACAATAGGGATATGAGTTATAATCAGTGCATTGTCTAAAGTGGCCTGTCAAAATAAAGTGTAAACAAATTGTCACGCACCAGTGGTGATCACAACTCACGAAGCCGATGAAGAAGGACTAGGAACAGGACTTTAGTAAACAACACTTTAATAGATTACTCACACACTGGTTAACATAGACTTGTATCTGGATGGGTATGGAGACGCGTCTACAGACGAGTATACAGACGTTGATGGACCAAGACAGAGTGAACACAGAGGAACTAAATACACACACTGAAGATGAACATAACGAGGGGGACAGGTGATACAGATGATGACTAATTAAACACAGCAGGACTAAACTAAACTACTGAGGGATGACGGTGGCAACAGACGGACATGCCATTACGCCCCCTCCGAAAAGGCGCGTCCTCACGCCATAACTGGAACATCTGAGGAGGGAGGGCGGGGGCTCCGGAGCAGGGCGCAGAAACAGGACCTGTAAACAGACACACAGACAGAGAAGGAAACAAGGAACAGTCCAGGGAGGAGTGGAAGTTAGGAGGAGCCATGGGATGGCCTCAAGCAGGGACATCCCGATGAGGATCCAGGTCCCAGCCAGGAAGATGCCCCAAGGTGGCATCGCAGGAGGGAGGAGCCAAGGTGGAGTGGTGTACAACGTCACCTTTGGGACGACTGGAGGCGATGATGATGAAGCCCACCGCGTAGATGGAGGGCCGATGGGGTGGAGCGAAACTGAAGACCTCGTCAGCCGCGACGGAGCCTCCACGACGACCCCCCCGGGGTGGAAGCAGGGATCCGTAGGACAGAGGTGGAGCGGGAGACGATCAAGGGCGGAGGTGAAGCCTGAGGGAAGGCGGAGCTTGCCGAGGCTGAAGGGGTGGAGTGCCGGAGAACACCGAACGGCTCGCAAGTCCGCAGCGAAGGCATGGCGATGTCTGACCCAGGTGGAGCCGAAGTACGGTGGGCGCCCTGCGATGCCGAATGGCCGATGGTCCTTGCTGGAGCTGAGGGAGGAAGGAGTGAGGGTGTAGGAGCCAGGATGATGGGTCGAGGTGGAGCGGAGCACCGGGAGGCGGAGCCATGGGTTTCAGACTTGCTGGGATCGGTGACTCCCAGTGGGTCCGAGGGGTAACCGCACCACTGAGAGGAGGCTGAGGTGAAGATGATGGACTGATGGGAGGAAGCGATGACTGGTCTGTAGGAGTGGCAGAAGACTGAAGAGGAGACTGAAGACAACAGATACTGGTAACAGGACAATGGCTGTAGATGGCAGTTTGGAGAGGTGGTGGGAGAGGGAGGATGGGTGGGGTTAACAAGACTGATAAAGAAGGTTCAGATGAGAGGAGGAGGCACAGGAAATTGGTCTCTCCACACGAAAACAAACTGTCCATAATGTTCCAACTGTACTCACTGACAGTGAGCGGGCTCGTCTCCATTCCCTCAAACTCCAGAGGACTCCCTCTGCAATGGAAGGGTCAGACGGATCGCACACCTGGTCAGACGGATTCCCTTCAGGCTTCGGTGAGATGTCCGGCTCCCTCGCTCATTCCGGTGCGGGCTCTGACATCGCCGCTGAGGTCTTCTCTCCATCTGCGGTGGGTGTGTCCTGCCATTCCTCGCAGCGAGGTGGTACTGGGCTGGGTCCTGGATCAGGAGTGGGGCTGGCGGCATCCACGACGGTGAACGGTGAGTTGCAGGATGCCAGCACCCACTCCACATACAATAAGAGGCTCCCTCGAGGACCCTTCCCGGGCAACTGTGCTCGTGTGGCGGTGCTGAGACCCACAAACAGGAATGAGCACAGGCAGTAGTCCGGGAAGGTGGTCTGATGGCTGAGATCCAAGAACAGTTCTACATGTCTCTTGCCGGAGTCTTCTCCCTGCTCAAGGCACATGAGCCTGACCGCTGTATGGTCCATGGTGCACGCAGGGGGAAAACCGGAAAAATAAAACACTGAACACGAAAACAAAAAATAAACTCCTACAAACACAGAACGTCGATCTTTTTGTTTACTTTAGGTTGTTTGTTTGGTCCGTCGATCTGTCACGCACATGTGGTGATCACAACTCACGAAGAAGATGATGCGAAACTGACGTTTCGATGCTGTGTCGAGATCCCGAAGCGCAGATGCTTCGAAACACTGCTCCAAGCTGTGATTCGACACAACCATGTCATATGACTACAGCTAAAGTGTTTCATCAGGTCAAAACTGCTTTGATTAAAAGGGGCGGGAACAAACCACACAGTCACACATCTGAATGAACCACATTCTCCACACTTTAAAAGTGACGTTAATCCATCTTCACCTCGTGGGTTTTTGTGAGAGATTTTGTGATATAAGTGAGATTTGTAGTACGCTTTGGTTAGTTATATTTAGACAAGATTTAAATTAGATGTATTGACTGGTAGGTCAAGACAGTGACAGATAGTTAGGAATAGGAAAGATATAGGCTAATGACATTCATTTAGGCTATGTTAGTATTATATATATATATATATATATATATATATATATATATATATATATATATATATATATATATATATATATATATATATATATATACAGAATTATATAGATATAGAAGATATTCATAGGTGATACATAGCTAGATATCGAGGCTCCACATAAGAGAGTACATCTGGTGTGGGAGTATTTCCATAAAGTGAGATGTGTGTAGTGATGGGACATCTGAAGCGAGGCTCCGGAGCTTGTGTCGAGCAAAAAGGGGCGTTCCAGATGAAGCCCCGATTCAAGGCTTGTATTGTTTCCGTGAAAATCACGTGACGATGACAAACGAGGCCCCGTTTTCTGTTGAATACGTCATTGCTTCATTCTGAGTATCGCTTTCGGATAAAAGTGGTTCGAAACCTCGCGCCTCTTGTGGGGTTTGCAGTAGGCATTTGCATTGGTGTTGAGGTGTTGGTTGTATGTAGTAGCGATATCATTATATATCATAGCTGTAGTATATATTATATTACATTATACTTAGTTTAGTAGATTATTAGAGTAAATTATACATAGTTCAGTAGATTATTAGAGTAAATTAGCCTAGTTGTAATACCTATACTACGTAATTATAATATATATATAGCCTATATTGTATGTGTGTGAGAGCAGACTATATATATAGGCCTATATGTATGCGAAATGAGAATGTATGTGTGTGAGAGTACCAGAATGAATTATGGCTTGTACGGCCCCTCATATTTTAGTAGTAGGCCTAGTGTTATTATTATATTATTGCTATTATTATTAATAATGATACTATTATAAGACTAGACTGTATTAGGGAAAGCTTTACCATCCCTGTTGCAGTTTGCTGTTCCACAATTCCAGTCCCATAAGCACTGCACTCACAATAATTTATTTACAATCATTCTGGCCATTCACTGTCATCACTAACCCAAAGAACTACTAAATAGTTGAACACAAAGTTGTGTTTGTGTGAGTTGTGTGTGCATAGGTTAATACAGGCAGAGTAAAATACTGTAATAACTGGCAGTTTTACTGAGGAACGTGGGGCTAAACGGAGCAAAGCTAAACTATAAAACTTGTATTAGGCTAATTGCTAGCGGTAGATATGAGCACTCGTGTCCCATTCACCGCACGACCATGAGTGTCTCTGATAATAAGAGCACAGTCAAAACAGACCAGCAGGAGGCAATATAGGGTTATTTCTCCTTTAAATCTAAACATAGAACTATAACTACACACGCAGGGCCATTTCTCCATATCCCTCCCCTATACAACTTTCTCCATGATGGTGAGAGCCACCTTTTTTACATAAAGCAGTAAATGAACTTAACCCTCCCAACTAACTTGAACATAAACACACATTACTTTACTTAAACAAAAACTCAACCATATTGCTTGAATAATGCGTTAATCAACTCCAAACTAACAAATACCCATAATACACCTGGCTGCTAGCGCTGACAGCCGGGTCATTACAATACTTTATTAATACACAGGCAATAGAAAAAGACTCCCAACATTATGAAGCTGCAGACTCGGAGCCTGCATCCACAGTCCCGCACTCTGAGTCCCGCATTCTCAGACCCCTCGTTTTTAAGAAACAACGCCTCCTGCTGTTCTGAAGACCGTACATCACACTTATCCAAATAAGATATATTATTACGGTGTCGTTTCATTTAAAGTTTTCATTTAAAAATACATTTACACAAAACAACGCTTTTGCAAACATCTTTGCATTCCCAAAAAATGTCATTGTTTTCACTGACTAAGTAGGCTACGCAGTAGATTTATTTATTTATTTAATAAAGAGTGTGGGCAATTGAAAGAAAATTACTGATGGACAAAATACAATTACAGATTGAACTATCCTCTGAAAAATATTATGTGATATATCGCTACAATTCTTTTTTTTTTGTTCAATGTTTCTTTCAGGTTCACATGCTAATGGTCTAATTAACATATCATACGCAATGCTAACATTACAAAACCATATTTTTTTTATATCTGGAATGAAAAGCAAAACTCACACAAGAATAGACAAAACACCAATAATAAACGAGTCTGTAGGCTACTTTAACTATCACCTAAACATCATATTGCGGTAAACAGGACAAAGCAAAGAAAAAAGGAAGAAAGAATTGTGTCAGTGACTGTACTTTGTATCTTCAATTGCATAAGGAAAAATTATAAATAATGTAAATACTACTGTAATACAATTTTTGAATTGTACAGATTTGTTTATTATTGGTGTTTTGTCTATTCTTGTTTGAGTTTTGCTTTGGATTCCAGATATCAACAGGTTTTTAATGCTAGCAATGTATAATATGTTAATCAGACCATTAGCATAGGTTGAGCTAAAAGAAACACTGGAATTGGAATTAAAAAAACATTGTAGCAATATAATATCACATAACATTTTTCAAAGGATAGTTCAATCTGTAATTGTATATCTTCCATCAGTAATTTTCTTTTATTTAAATAAACAAAAAACAAAAACAAAAAACTACTGGGTACTTTGTTAGTCAGAGAAAACTGACATTTTTAGGGAATGCAAAGATGTTTGCAAAATCGTTAATTTGTTTAGATTTATTTGGAAAACTTTAAATGAAACGACACCGTAATAATATATCTTATTTGGATAAGGGAGTTGTACGGTCTTCAGAACAGCAGGAGGCGCTGTTTCTTAAAAACGAGGGGTCTGAGAATGCGGGACTCTGAGTGCGGGACGAAAAAGGGTGTGCCCACACTATGACAATTTGGTTGCTCAGGATGAATAGATTTGTGTGCGATGCATTGCTTTGCACAGCAGATGTCACTAGGGAGCACACTGTTTCATGAGGCTTCAGGTAAATGAACCTTTTGGTGAAGCAATGGGCTGGAAAGCCTCAGTGGTTCAGGAAGCCTCATTTGGCCATCACTAGATGTGTGTATTGTGTTGGCCCAGAACGTACGATCTTGTATCTAGACTTGTATCTGGACGGGTATGGAGACGGGTCTACAGACGAGTATACCGACATCGATGAACCAAGACAGAGTGAACACAGAGGAACTAAATACACACACTGAAGATGAACATAACAAGGGGGACAGGTGATACAGATGATGACTAATTAAACACAGCAGGACTAAACTAAACTACTGAGGGATGACGGTGGCAACAGACAGACATGTGACACAAATAGGTTTTAAAGTAAATACAAACCAACATTTCATTGCTTATCTTGCTGATCCCTACTGAGTGATTGACTTATTTACACTACATTTTAACAGTGTAACACTGTATATGCTTTATTGTAATACATTTTGATATCAGATAACAATTTAATGACTATTGCTTAAAAATTTTGTTTGCAAAAATGTCCCAAATATTGGTTACCAGGCTAATTTAAAATTTAATAACCTGTTTTATTTTCCAAAACAGGTTATTTAATATAGTTTCTATACCCTTGAAATTGTAGACAACTGAGGCCTATTGCACAAAACTAGGATAAGGGATTAAGCCAGGATTTCTTGGTGATCTTGTCATCTGTATGCAAAAATTTTTACACCGCTGTCATGTAAACATACCCTGAACACACACTCACACCAAGAACTATAACGATAATGAAAGATAACTGTATACTAGCGGATAAATTGAGCCAGGATCACCAATATATCCCGGCTTAATCCCTTATTCTAGTTTTGTGCAATAGGCCCCTGGTTCTATAACAGTTTTACCTTTTAATAAAGAAATGGCTTTACTGAGTAAGTATACTGAATAACTTGAATATATTTATATATATATATATATATATATATATATATATATATATATATATATATATATATATATATATATATATATATATATATATATATATATATAAAACCTGGCCTTGTAATAGGCTATGATGTGGAGAGATTTGCTGTGTTGTGTGGTGTCTCTATTACCTTGCTGATATAGGGCTCAGAACTGTAGTCTACATTTTCTGTAATCTTTTTAAAAGGAACGACCCATTCCCTTTTATGACGAAGCTTCTGTGAAACTTTCCAACATTCTCCAGTGCTCAGGATCTGTTAAACAACAACAACAATAACAACAACATACAAACATTTTTAAAATATTATTGTATGTCTTTTTTATGGTTTGGGGTGAATTTCCCAAAAGATCACTTTCAAAAAGATGTATGCACAACTTTAAGCATTCTTATTCGTATTTTTAAACATTTGTGAGTAAATTAACTTATGCCTGGCTTACACTACTAGCCTGGTTTTACCAGACTCTCGTACATTTCATTTGTACATAGAGTCTGGCCACTCTCCATTGACAAGGGTTCATTTCCGCGAAGGCTGGCACCCTAGAGGTTTAAAACTATTGGATCTGCCCTGAGTCAGTCTGGATCTGCCATAACCAATCTCTAACGTTTGGTCGTGACGTATGTCATGCGCCCTTCGCCTGTTTCACTCATGGAAATCCGACAAAATAAAAGTGCACATGTGCATGCCACCTCGGTAATAAATCTATAGGATAAAACCTAAAACTCGTGCATTCGGATTGTGATTTATTCACGCCACGGTGCAGAGGAGAGTTTTGTGTTCGGGAATGCGGCGCTCACGTGGTCCGTAACATCATTGTATGCTGTAAATAAAATGTCATATGCTTGGCATGATGATAAATGCTGCTATAAATAACGGACCGATTCAAATGTTTAAGTGCTTTTATTTTAATTTGTTTGAGCGGTGATTAATATTTTTTTTTTTTTGCTCTAAATACTTGCCAGAATTTTAAGGAAATACAAGTCTATAAATGCATCCTAATAACACAGCAAAGCAACCGTATGGTGTTCTGCAGTGGTCAAAAATGATTACAAACAGTAGGGAACGGTTGCTCTATCTGCTTGGTTACAAACATTCTTACAAATATCTTATTTTGTGTTCAGGAGAACAGAGAATATTATACAGGATTTGAACAACATGAGGGCGAGTAAATGACAGAATTTTCATTTTTGGTGAACTATCCCTTGACTAGCTAAAAAACTGTCAAGAATGCTCCACTGTACTCTGTACTTTGACTGTGTGTGTATTTTCAAAACTAAAGGTGCATTAAAGACATTAAAGAAAAGTTACAAGGGCTTTGGTCATTTTTTTATTATTTAAAGAAATTTGAAATGAATTCTTATGAAAATGTATTGTTAGTATGACAAATGTTATAACTGCAGATGATACAATGTGCTTTAATTTCTTTTTATCCTCGCTATAACATGTAACTAGTTCCACTGCAATTTCAAGTAACAATTAAAACCATTTAAAAATAAAACCCTTAATTAAAACGTTTTAGTTGAATTAATTACAAAAACAGATTAAGTAAACGTACATTTTAAAGTTGAAGTCAAGTTTGAGCCAACTAAAAATTATTAATTCAATTAACTTTAAAAATAATTGAGCAAAGTACGTACCTTTTAATGCTGAAGTCAAGTTTAAGCCAATTAAAAAATATTAATTCAGGTAACAATTTCTAGAACGAAATTGAGTGAACGTAAAAAATCTGTGGAACTAGTTACTAAATAATAATTAGTTGAAAGCACTTGAAATTTTTTACAGTGTTTACTTTTGCTGTTTTTTTGACTGTGGTATCGATTTAGTATTGGTATCGAGGTACTTTAGTCTGGTATCGTATCGAAGTCATAATTTTGGTATCGTGACAACACACACACACACACACACACACACACACTAAATTAGCGCATTATACAACAGTTCTAACCACCCGTGGAGACACTTTATATCTATTATTATAACTTATTTTTTATCAAATTTAGTTTTACCTCGTTGACATAGGTTTAATAAAAAAAATCATAATCATAAAAAACAGCGATGTTATAGTCATAGAATAGCATTTTGGTGTCAGTATTATTTTTTGAAGTTTTAATTAAAAACGTCATCCATTTCTTTCTACATACCTGCACTGTGACCAGCAGTAACAATGTCGGAGGCAGAGAGGGAGCGAGGGAGTGAGGGAGCATCTTCAGGAGAATTGAAAGAAATCTGTCAATGTGTCATCAATGGCTTTTCAAACTGTCTGTGCACTGCGCAACACAAACATATAAGATACAAACCAAACTTTGGTCCGCCCACAAAGTAAAGCCTCACCACCACGTCCCTCTTTCACCCTGCATTTGGGGAATGACAATAATCACAAAGTAGAGCCGTACTCTGTTCCTGCTTAAAGGAAAATATTATTTTGAATTACCCTGTTGTTATGAGTATCAATAGAGTTCTGAGGAATTAGCATGATCTGTTAACAAGGAACCACACAAAATGTGTTTGTTCTTCATTTTTTCTTTTGTTATCTCATGTACATTCACATTTTTTGTTTCGTTTTTTTTGTGAGTAATGTGTCATGGCATTAACTTCTGTAGAACATTTCTTTTTAATAAGGAAATAGTTATTAAAAGATGTCACGGTAGATGAAGAGTCATGACATGTTTTCGTTGACATATTTGTCTTTGATTTGAATCTCTTGCATTACTCACAGGTCAAACTTGTTTGCTTCATGTAGGAGTTTCTTATGAAATGACCAGCCACTGACAAGTTACAGGATTTTGATTTCAACATTTATTTACTTGTTAAAGTCAGTTGTTTTTCAACCACTTTACCCGACTTGCTTAAATCATGAAGTCAAGTGGCCTTTTAAAATGTCCACGTTACACATGTAACATGCAAGTTGTGTTGACCATAAATGTTCTGTTTGAAATATTTTAAAGGGCTTTCAGTCCTTTTAACAAATACTGGGTTATGGAAAAAAGGATAAAATTACGTGTTAAAGTGCCTGTTTGAAGAGCTGACCACAAGAATATTGTTACAGTGGAACACAAAGAAAAAAGATTCTTGAATGAGACTTTTCTTCTCTCAAACCAACAAGTTCAGATCTCTGAACGAATTGTTTCTTGTTAACATCAGATTCGAATTTCGTATTGATTTAAGCAAATTGCATTTGTTTTGGCCCATGTGTGCAAAATAATTCGCACAATGGTCTACAATTTGCACAATGACTAAGAGCACAAATGAAAACTGATGAGTTGGTTCTCAGTGAAACTGTCAAACTCTTCACAACTTATAAACGTTCTTTCATCGTGTGGTGCATCGTGTTCATCACATTTCTGCTTGTTTAATTTTAGTTTCTTTTGTACATGAACACTCTGCGCTCTTCTGGCACTGCAGGGTTGTATTATTGATAAAACAAGCTCTAGGAGTCGCACGATAACTACGTACACGTTGAGGCATTAGTTTCGGCTTTTGTTCACACAGCGCTCGTCCCGGGTCCAATCCCGCAATATTACTAGGTCCCCGACCCGGGTCGAATTCGGTAATCAATCCCGGGACGTGGTTGCTTTCACACAGAAGGCGACCCGGCAATGTTCCGGGAATATGGCGGGTCCGACGTGCAGTGTGAAAGGGGCTTTTGACTGGCCTTCACACCCCATGTGCATCAATGAGCCTTGGCCGCCCATGACACTGTTGCTGGTGTCATGAGAAATCCTGTCCTACTACTACTGCCACAACACTGTGACAGGCATGTTATTGTTCCCAATATACCAATCAAAATACATTTCAAATACTTGGTGTTTGTGTGTACTTAGAATGACAATGAATTCAGTTTATTTTTAAACAATTGCTTGTCTAGAAGCATGTATAACCGCTTTTGATCAGGCATTTAAAATAGCTACCACGTTGGGTCCTAAACAGACACTATTTTACAGGGGACAGGGTTTCTCATGGCACCGGATCCCCACTGGTTCTTCCTTGGACCACTTTTGATAGATACTGACCACTGCAGACCGGGAACACCCCACAAGAGGAAAATAATGTTTTGGAGATGCTCTGACTTAGTCCTCTAGCCATCACAATTTGGCCCCTGTCAAACTCACTCAAATCCTTAGGCCGGGGACACACTGCAAGCGTGCCGTGAGCGTCTTGGCTGTCCGTTAACACGGCTCCCATGTTAACCGGTTAGTGCTTGCACTGCCTGCGTCAGCCGCGCGGAAAACGCGTGCATGCTTCAAATAGAAGAGACGCCTATTTTTCACGGGACACGCGAGCGTGTTGGAAGCGTTTCTAGGCAAAACAGCATAGGAAAAGATGTTTATATGCCATTTTGACACAAATACATATTAATAAATGACATTTTCATGTTTGAAAGTCTTTAGGTTAACATAAATGCAGATATAGGCCTACTTGTAATAATAAAAAAACAACATAATTATCGATTTTGAAATATTAAACCTGTCAATATAGAACAAAATATTCTGTAGCCTATTTTGCCGTCAATACCATATATATGTATGGTCAATAGGCTACTGCCGACGTTGTCTTTGCTGTATCAATAGGCAGTATATTTATATTTAACATTAAGTATAGGGCTTCCCAGCAGCAGCAGCGCCGCGTCAGACACGCTTCTGGTGTGCAAAAACAGAGAAAACGCCAGGCATCCGCCCCGCAGCTGACACGCCGCAGAAACGCCACGCTTGCAGTGTGTCTCCGGCCTTACACTTGCCTATTTTTCCTGCTTCTAACACATCAACTTTGAGGACAAAATGTTCGCATGCTGCCTAATATATACCACCCACTAACAGCTGTTATCCACTTCATCTGTCAGTGGTCATAATGTTATGCCTAATTATATGGAGTTTCTGACAGCACAATCACCGCCATTTTTAAACATAGAGGAACATCACAATCCTGAACAGCCGTAGCTACATCACTACTTATTTGTATATTTGTACTTACTCATTTGTGTTTAGTACATTTATTTTTGAAGGATTGTGTTATGTAAGCTGAAAATTATTTTAATGGAAGAGCAATAGGAAGATACACTCACCTGAAGGATTATTAGGAACACCTGTTCAATTTCTCATTAATGCAATTATCTAATCAACCAATCACATGGCAGTTGCTTCAATGCATTGAGAGGTGTGGTCCTGGTCAAGACATTCTCCTGAACTCCAAACTGAATATCAGAATGGGAAAGAAAGGTGATTTGAGCAATTTTGAGCGTGTCATGGTTGTTGGTGCCAGATGGTCTGAGTATTTCACCATCTGCTCAGTTACTGGGATTTTCACGCACAACCGAGGTATGCAGCAAAGCATTTGTGAAGTCACAAAAGGCACAACCTTGAGGCGGATGGGCTACAGCAAAAGACCCCACCGGGTACCACTCATCTCCACTACAAATAGGAAAAAGAGGCTACAATTTGCACAAGCTCACCAAAATTAAACAGTTGAAGACTGGAAAAATTATGCCTGGTCTCATGAGTCTCGATTTCTGTTGAGACATTCAGTTGGTAGATTCAGAATTTTGCGTAAACAGAACGAGAACATGGATCAATCATGCCTTGTTACCACTGTGGTGGTGGTGGTGGTGTAATGGTGTGGGGGATGTTTTCTTGGCACACTTTAGGCCCCTTAGTGCCAATTTGGCATCGTTTAAATGCCACGGCCTACCTGAACATGGTTTCTGACCATGTCCATCCCTTTATGACCACCATGTACCCATCCTCTGATGGCTACTTCCAGCAGGATAATGCACCATGTCACAAAGCTTGAATCATTTCAAATTGGTTTCTTGAACATGACAATGAGTTCACTGTACTAAAATGGCCCGCACAGTCACCATATCTCAACCCAGTACAGCATCTTTGGGATGTGGTGGAGCGGGAGCTTTGTGCCCTGGATGTACATCCTTCAAATCTTCATCAACTGCAAGATGCTATCCTATCAATATGGGCCAACATTTCTAAAGAATGCTTTCAGGACCTTGTTGAATCAATGCCACATAGAATAAAGGCAGTTATGAAGGCGAAATGGGGTCAAACACAGTATTAGTATGGTGTTCCTAATAATCCTTTAGGTGAGTGTATGTGTTAGAGAAAGACATAATAGAGTGTGTAAAATGCACAAACAACTGTGAATTTTACAGTATGTTTACATGTAACACATTTCTTCAAAAGCTCAATTTGCTGTATAAATACAAATGTTTGTTTTATTTTATTGTACTACATTATTGACGTTTCCCAGTCACTGCCTGAATCTGTGTTTACAGTAGAAAGCTTGTGTGATCCACAAGAGTATTCATTCAGACAAAATTGACATTATAGGCTAGTATAGAAAGCAGTTAGTTAGAAAAACAAATTTCTTTGGCTAATTTACTGACACAATAACTAAATTTTAAAGCATGAATTATATGTTTGCGGTGAGTAACTACATTTTGCAGACACTAATAGTGTTCTGGGGCCTCATTTATAAAATGTAGTGTAGAAAATGTCCTATGTTTGATCTAAGATCATTTCTCAAATGTGTGTACATGTGATTTCGGAAAATGAACATACGCACAAAAAAATGTGCATACACTTTTTCACGTGACATCTATAAATCACAAATGATTTTCACTGTCAGAAATAAAAGGTAGCCTACATTGCTGTTACTGGGGCGGTACCCTAAGGTACAAAACCAAAAATGTACTAATATGTACCATATAGGGGTGAGTAGGTTTTAGGCTATGTTTTTACCTTTGTACCTTAGGATACCTCCCCATTGACAGCACTGTATTTTTTTCTGACAGTGTTGAAATTGTACACTGTTCATCTGAGGGGTTTCAGAGCTCCGCCTTGTAAATGCCCCATAATTAATATCATTAGCATATAAAAGAGCACCATTCAATGTCCAAATGTTTGGCTTGAGAATGGCGAATGGCAAGAAAAATAATTTTAGTGAGGCAGAAATAATTTAACATTAATGCCTTGTAATTATGCTAAGAGTTGTGACAATTCATGCAGGCTATGTTTATTTTGAACTTGTTGCACAGTTGTTTTTTCGTTCGTCTTGTTAATTTGTTAATTATTTAAGAGAAACATTTTGTGTAAGCCAATTTATTTGATTCCTTATAATAATAATAATAATAATAATAATAATAATAATAATAATAATAATAATAATAATAATAATAATAATTACAGTTGATGCTGAACTGCCTAAACATTTCAAGACAGGATGGCAGTTACAGGATGGCAGTTACTAGTAATGTGTACAGTTTTAGAGGCATATGGAGGTCACATCGGCAATAACGGCCCTCGGCTTGCTTCATATGAGACCGCTTCAGCATTGGATCCACGGCCGAGGCCCGCAATGGGTGTGGCAACGCGGCACTCACCTGGTGTCCATCACACCGTCCTGCCGCCAAAACTTCAACCCGTGGTCAGACCCCTTGTTTCATTGGGCTGGAGGGCCTCTAGAACAGGTGGTCCAGTTGATCTGGTTTCAGTTTGGGGTGGCACAAGTCAACCTGTTTGCCTCCCCAGAAACGTCCCACTGACAGTGATTGTATTCGTTGACCAAGGGCACTCTCGGCACGGATGCACTTGCGCACAGTATGCACTGCGCAAATATGCGTTTCCCCCAGTGAGCCTACTTGCATAGACACTGTGCAAGATCAGGGGGGGGCGAGGAGCAGGTCCTATTGGTGGCCCCATATTGGCCCAACCGGACTTGGTTCCCGGAACTCATGCTTCTCGCGACAGCCCCTCCTTGGCCGATTCATCTGAGGAAGGATCTTCTAACTCAGAGACGGTGCACCCTCTGGCACCTATGTCCAGACCTCTGGAAATTTCATGTCTGGTCATGGATGGGACATGGAGGTTCTAGGTGACTTACCCCAAGAGGTAGTTAACACCATCACTTCAGCTAGAGCAGCGGAGGATTGCAGCGGGTTTCTGTTGCAATGCTCTCTATACATGGAAGCGAGCTCCCATCTATTCCAACACGAGAGAGGCCGGGTGGCGTTTATCATCTCCCTGCTTGCCAGACGAGCACTCCAATGGGCACAAACCTTGTGGGAATCGAATGCCCCGGTCACTGGTCTCCACTTTTTGTTCCCATCTAAAGGAAGTCATCGGTCAAAAAGCTGCTGAACTGTCTGTCCATGATCCACTATTCAACATTCATCCAGGAAAAAGAGAAACCACTAGTTTCTACGCCTTACGTTTCCGCACTCTGGCATGTATGAGTGGATGGAATGTATCCACCCTCATCACCGCAGTTCGCCACGGCCTTCTCAATGAGGTAAAGCAACTAATCGTTGTTTATGAAGACTCCATGGGTCTTGAATTGTTAATCCAGAAAACAGTCAGAGTATCGCAAGGACTATATGCCTGTGGTCTCACCGCGCCCGCTGTCAATCCTCTGCCCATCCAACGATCTGTCGTACCTCCAGCACCTGAACCCCTGCAGATAGACATATACAATCTTACCACCACGGAACGCCAACGCCGGATCAACCAGCAATTGTGCTTGTATTGTGGGGGAGATGAACATGGGATTTCCACCTGCTCAGTGCGACCTTCACATCCAGCGCAGTGAGTACCATCCAATTGCCTCCTCATACTGCTCATCTTACCAAGACCTTGGTGTACGTTAATAATTCTCACTCATCCATTTCAGCACAAGCCCTCATCGACTCCAGGTCGGCTCGGAACTTTATCAGTCAACAAACTCTCCAGAAACTGAATGCCCATCGCCACCGCTGCCCAGTTGACCTCAGGATAACTACCATACAGGGAAAACCACTGGGCAGAGGTCGTGTCCGCAATTTCTCCCCCACACTTACCCTCCGCATTGGTCATCTGCATGTGGAAACCATCACGTTCATGGTGCTGGAGGAGTCAACCACAGACATCATCCTGGGACGCCTGTGGTTAAGCCTGCACCAACCCCACATCCACTGGTCCTCCAGGGAAATCCTTCAATGGGGTGAGGATTGTTTCCAACACTGTATCCATCGTCCATTCAAGGTCAAACCCATATCCTCTTCAGTACACCAACAGCTTCCAGTGCAGTCTACATCAGTGGAAAGTCCTGACACCCAGATGAACGTGACCATCCCTCCTGCTTACCGGGCGTTCAAGTATGTACCACCTCATCGGCCATGGGACTGCGCCATTGACCTCCTGCCTGGGGCCCCCTTACCCAAAGGCCGCATATGCCCAATGTCCATCCCGGAGCAGCAGGCCATGGAGGAGTATGTGCACGAAAGCGCTAGATCAAGGGTTCATTAGACCATCCACATCCCCTGCCGCTTCGAGCTTCTTCTTCTTCTACATACCGGTTGTGCTACTTACCTGTCTTCGTCATCTTCGTAGTCTCCATCTCCATCTCCATCATCGTCTTCCTCTTCATCTTCATCCCCACCATCTGCAAAGAAAAGTTCAGTCATAATTCAGTTAAGGTTTCTTCGTGTCAAGATATCCTTCTGTGTTCTGCCTGTGTCCATAACCTCTGTTTAATAAACGGTTTCATGTTACACTTACCTCTGTGTCCTTGTTTCTGTCTGACATTATCGGGATAATAATATATTTTTTAAATATTGCTAAAATTAATATTACTACTGCTTATAGATTAGACGTGCAGTACTCTCAGACTCACAAGGAAAAGTGTGTAGCCTACATATGCTCAGACCCTGACGTGGCGATAAGCACTTGCCAAAGACCAGTTTTATAAATACGAAGTTTGTTATGGATTTTAGCATATGCACATTGTAAGATAAAATCTGTGCATACGCACATTTTGAAAAATGTACGATTGAGAAAAACCAAGTGGTTCATTATTTTTCTGATGGATAATATTGTTTTTTTACAACTCATTTCGTTAAACTGACAGATAAGCCTTATTTATTTGTTGTGGCTCTTTTGAGTGGCAGCTCTCAAAAACAAGCAGCTATATTTAAAAGCTTGTTCAGAAAAGGTGATATTTCAAGTAGTTCACTGATGTTTTGGTGTGCATTTCCCAAAAGCATCGTTAGCCATCTATGGTTGCAAGTTCCATCGTTATCAACATAGTTCAACGAATCAGTGTTTCCCGAAATGCAACGACAGCTCTCGACCTGTGATTAGAAGCATAGTCTAGTATGCATGACAGGTGAACTTAATAAATCCTTATCTTGAGCAAAATAAGCAAGCTGACAGTTAGTACAATCTACAGTATATATTTCATTTCGAATACATACAAATGTCATTTATGTCTTTTAAATTTGTCAAAAGATTTAAAGCACCTTTTTTAAGTGCGCATGTGAGGGCATGCTCTAGCACGTAAGAACGAGCCTATTTGAATCTGGAAATAAAGCAAAATAACTGAGAAAAATCAGAATGGTCTCAGGTGCCATGTCCATAATGTATAGCAAAAAAAATCTAGCATGAATTCGATCTCAAAATAATTAATTAAAAGCAGCTATTACTCCACCACCTGTGTGACATCATTAATCAACATGGTTGAACGACAATATGGTTTCGAGAAACAGTCGTGACTATCTAGTTGATTTCTTCAACGATGCCACATACTATGATAGTTCAGCAGTGAGTTATGTCATTGTATGGGAAACTGGCCAATTGAATTCTCTGAGACAAAACTTGCCGGTTCAGTATTGCAAAAGGAATGGCTGGAATCTTTACTATACAGATTCCAGTTTTTCAGTTTTGGTTGACACTTGCAGACAGATGCAGCTTTACACTGGATGACATTAAAATGTTTATTGTCTTTTGGTGGTCTTTTACATAGTCAAACACATCAAACACTTATAAAAATCAACATTAAAAAAAAGAAACGAAAAATACGTTTTCAACAACCTAATGCTGCTTTACAATGTAATTTATTGAAAAATGTTTTGCTGTCAAAACCAGTACAATATTTTCCCACCATGCAGCTGTGAGTCCATTTCTGGAAAAGTTTCAACCCACTGGCCATTATTTATTTAACAAACAAATGAAAAAAAAAAAAAAATTATAGGTACCAAACCAGAGCTGTCAATAGAAAAAGCCCAGCACCACAACCTTAGTATATATATATGTGCTCTAATCATTGTTAAATACAAATGTTTTGAAAAATAAATAAATAAATAAATAAATAAATAAATATATATATATATATATATATATATATATATATATATATATATATATATATATATATATATTACAAACAAAAGACTCTTACATAACATTAATTTCATACACATAGGCATTATTTCTCCAAATGTGGTTGTCTTTGTATTTAAATGCACTGCAAAAGAAAAACACAAGCTTCTAAACAGACTTTACTAATCAGACTTACTTATTTATTTGTTTATGTTACTAAAAAGAGGAATGAAATATACTGTATCTTTTCCATAAACACCTTCCCAATACATACATTGTAGTTCACCTGATGCCAACAGTGATTTATGAATTGTCTTTTAAAGTGACATTTCAGAATACTAAAAAACATATATCAAAAAAAAATCTTCATTATTTAAAAAATAATTAATAGGGTGTTTTCTTATATCTGCTCATTATTAAAATACCTTTAAGCTGATTTGCATAAATTGCACTGGAATGGCCTCAGGTTTACCAGAACTGCACAATATTGGCCAAAAGTCTTTACAGAAACACGCACACTGAATGTATACAAACAGTAAAAAAGAAATCATGTATAGTGCACTACATATACAGAGAAGTAAGCTCTAGAGCATTAAAAACAGTTTTTAAAGCATTAATTTGCATATTCTCCATGGCCTAAAATGTTGACATGCTACTCTAATGATTTGCATGTATGAGCTGAAAACTGCTTTTCAAGCCTTTATATGGCTTTCTAAACTGTACAAAAACTCTTAGTGATGCATTGTTACTTGATGCTTTGTGTTGTCACAACCTTTCTCTCCTGGACAACAACTTTATGTGACGATGGATTTTGGTTCATCTGGACAGATGATCCACCGAATCCAACGTTACCAATAAAGGACTCTGTGGCGTAAGCCATGCCCTTTTGATGACCTCCCTGGACCATAGCTGATCCCCATTTATTCTCCACATAAAGGACATTTTGAGATCCACCATGAGTGGAAACACCTTTTTGGAGAGTCCTGTGAATCACCTGGCCCCCTTGTCCTTCCATGACCATCAGGCCCTGAGATCCAGCAACCCCTCTCTGAAGTGTCCCCTGAAGGACTTGGCTGCTTCTCACTCCCCCATCCACCAAGTACATTTGTGATTCAGACAGTCCAGAGTTGAGAGCTTGAGAAGATCCACCCCTGTCCACAAGCACCATTCTCTCACCACGATTCAGGTATTCGCCACCATGTTGGGGCCCTGGACTACAACCCCCTCAGCTACTGGGCCGCTGTTCATCACATACATGTTCTGTCCGACTCCAATGGTGGGCCTTTCAGCGAGCAGTACCCCACTGGGCTGCGGCTCGACCATGTAGTACATTTGCGGCGGTTGCATCAGGTACGTTGGAGCTGGCTGGATGCTTGTGATCACTGTGGGCTGGTTGTCTGCGACAAGCACGTTCTCCACACGTGAATATGATGTAGCAGACATGTTGGAAATCATATTCATTTCGTTTGTAGACAGAGCTCTGTTAGTGGCTATATTCCCTGCATTTATAACATTGGTTGTTGAAGAAACCACATCGGTACGGTCCACGATGGGTTTGGGAGGGGGAGGAAGGGGAGCGTGGACCTCAATGTTTTTACCTCCGCATATTTCTGCGAGTGTGTTGAACTTTGGCCCAAGGTCATTCAGAAACTCTAGGTCATTGTTATCTTCGAGCATGCTGCAGCAGCCGACAGAGCCAACAGGAGAGCCCTTCCCTTCATAACCATACACCATCGTTTAAATCTTAGCAAATCCATCCTCCAATCCTCGGCTTTTCTGTTACACACATAGAACAATACATATATGTGATCCACATAGAGCTAAATAGACAGACATTTAGATAGACACAGACAGAGAGAAAGAGACAGATAGCAGTCCCAGTGCCATGGGCGGTCATTTGGGCACCAGACACTCCCTGTGAGTCACTTGTGCCGCCCTGGACTAGCCTGTCTCCCTTCACCAACTCCACATCACGTCCCACTAACCAGCAGTCCTTGCTTGTTTGCACAATATATATTTTTCCAATCAATAGGCTACTGTTATCAAAAGTCACTGTTTTGTATATTCATAACTCCTTTATAAAAGTAAAAATGTGTTTGGTCTGATTTAAATTATTATTTTTTTAAACAGATTTGATTGGTTCTGTGAGGTGCTATTATTCTGCAGTGATCTTTGTTTGGAACTATTTTTGCATCTAAAATAGAACAAAAACAGTCAATATTGCATCTAAAATGTAAGTGACTTAACATTAATTACTTGTTGTTTATGTTGTTTACCAGTTCAGGAAGGCCACGCCAGTAAAGCTCACTAATAGCCAGCTGTTCCTGATGTGTACCAATCCAGTTTTGACACCTATCACACAGCCATTAAATCATTCCCATTCTTCAGCTTTTCTTTTATCGATCACTGCTCCCAAATTAAACTCCCTCCTTTAACCACAACTCCGCCTTAACCTCTGTTTGAAATCTGCCTTTGTTTCTTTTCATACAGGTCTCATGGCAAGCATTTTTTTCTCATGTATTTTGTTTGTCTACAACTCATGTAATTATGAATTGTAATCATGTATGCATAATCGTCTCGGTTAGGTCTGTAACCTTAATTCCCGGAATTGGGAACGAGATGCGAGCTGCGTCACCGCTCTGGGAACGCTTCTGCGTGATTGCGTCGTGAACCACGTATGTCATTAGTCCAATAGAGACGGAACGTCATAGGCGGGTGACGTCACTGACTCTGAAAATATAAAGCCCACCGGCAAACACACGCTGTTAGCTTCTGTTAAAGGCTGAAACTAGGCGCTTGCGGCCATGCAGGGAGTATGGCCGGGTGACAAAGGTTACAGACAAAACCGAGACGTTCCCGTTCATGGAAACTCCCGCTGCGTCACCACTCTGGAAACAAGATTACCCACGTCCCCATAGGAGCCAAATGCTCGCCTGTGCATGTTAAGAGGCAAGCACCCGAGCCCCCAAAGTAGCATTAATGTCTAGATCATAGAACCAGATGAAAGTCTGCGGTGAGGACCAACCTGCTGCATCGCAGACTTCCTGCAGGGAAGCCCCTGCCAACAGTGCCTGAGAGGTGGCCATACTCCCTGAGAGGTGGCCAAACTCCTCCAAAGGAGACAGCTATCCGGCTGCTACATAAGCAAGTGAGAAAGCCTCGACCACCCACTTTGACCACCCACAGCTCATCCTCTGCTTTGACACCAGGCCCCCCCTCGAGGGTGGCCCGTAACAAACGAACAGTTGTTCAGATCTTCTCCACAGGGCAGCTTTGTGGACATGAGTGTCGAATGCACGAACATTGCAAAGCAGATTAAATTTTTCCTGGTCTGACATCGCAAAAGGAGGAGTACAGAATGCCTGGAGCACCACAGGTCTCACCGGATTGGTGGGGACCTTAGGAATATACCCGGGCCTCAGGTACAGAAAGGCCTTGGCCATACCCGGAGCAAATTCCAAACACGAGGGTGCCACAGAGAGAGCTTGCAAATCTCCTATTCTTTTTAAGGAAGAAATAGCCAGCAAGAAAACAGTTTTTAAAGTGAGAAACTTCTCAGAAACTTCCACGAGCGGCTTAAAAGAAGTCTCGGAAAGGCCCTGAAGGACAATAGATAGGTCCCAGGCAGCCTGGTGCGTGTCACAGGCCTTAACCTCAGGGTTTTACGAAGGAAATGAGTTACTAAAGGGTGTCGCCCCAAAGAAATACCACCCCAAGGAGTGTCGTAAGCAGCTATGGCCGCATACACCTTTAATGTGGAGGAGGCTAACCCAGCGGAGAATCTGTCCTGCAGAAATTCCAGCACTGCGCTCGCAGGGCAGTTAACTGGATCCCACAGACGAGCTCTACACCACAACGTGAAGAGCCTCCACTTCAAAGCGTAAAGTTTTCTCGTGGAGGGAGCTCTAGAGTGTAGGATGGTCTCAACAACCTCGGGTGAAAGACCAGAACTTATGAGCTGGGCCCCCTCAGAGGCCAAGCCCACAGTTTCCACAACTCCGGGCGAGGGTGCATGAAAACACCCCCCGCTTGAGAGAGATGGTCCCTCCTGATCGGAATCTCCAGGGGAGAGTCGTCGAGGAGAGACATGATGTCTGAGAACCATACTCGGCCTGGCCAAAACGGGGCTACTAGTAGAAGACGGGCCCCGTCCCGGTGCACTCTCTCTAGAACTTCCGGAAGCAGAGCAATCTGGGGGAAAGCATACAGGGGTTAGCCTCAGCCACTCCTGTACCATCGCATCCAGGCCCAGAGGAGCTGGAGGCAACAGGGATAACCATAGCCGACAATGAGTGTTCTCGTGCGTGGCAAACCGGTCTACGTGAGCCCTGCCATATTTCTCCCAAAGGAGCTCCCCCGCCTCAGCCCCAACTTCCTCATGTCTGCGAGAACAACATCTTGATGTTGAGCCACGAGATAAGGTGACTGTGCTAGGATCAGCCAGTCGTCGATGTAGTTGAGTACACAGATCCCCTGCATATGCAAGGGGACCAGCGCAGCGTCCACACACTTCGTGAACGTGCGGGGTGAAAGGGCTAGCCCGAAAGGAAGCACCCGATATTGGTACGCTTCTCCCCTGAAAGCGAACCTCAGGAACTTCCTGTGCTGCGGAAGGATGGAAATATGAAAATAATCATCTTTGAGATCTATCGTGACAAAGCAGTCCTCGGACCTGATCTGAGACACAATCTGTTTGAGTAGAAGAATCTAAACTTTATAGCCCCCTTGACCCACGAGGGCCCTCCACGCCCCGGTGCTCGGGCGGGGTTGGTGGAACAACCCTGTGAGGGCACCATGGACGCAGGGTACCGTATGCTGCGGTAAATTCCATCTGCCCGCAGAGGGGATCACCCTCACCGTCCTGGGCCGGAGGCGTCAGGACTTCTTAGACGCAACCTTCCTCGAGATAATGACTGTCCTCAGATCAGTCTTACCCTTGGAAGGCTGCGCCTGAGAGCGCCGACCAATGGTGACGCTCTGTTTCTGCTGCGCTTTATGTGAGGAGCTTGTACTTATCACGTTCTTTTATCTCAGATTGAGCCATAAGTGCCTCTCCGTGGCCACCAGGCCTGCCATAGAATGGCAAATGCATCTGGCCGTCTCCTTGGTGGCCCAGGGAGCAAGATCAGCGGTCAATCGGAGCTTGTTAATCATGTCAGTCCCGATCTCATGGCTCTCACCCAGGTCTCTTAGCAGGTCAGCCTGGTATACCTGAATGAGGGTATTGTGTGCAGACATGTGGCGGCCTGACCTGCTGCCGAGTACGCTTTGCCCACTAACGAAGATGTAACTTTGAGTGGTCACGTTGGCAAAGATGGAGCTTTTTATGGCCAATGCCAAATCGGGCGAGAGATTGCGGCTTGGGGATTGGATCTCTTCTACCCTAGGCATATGACATAACCGTGTCTATTCAGCCCCGCAATGTTACTATATACAGATGTATGGGGGCTGAAAATTCGTGAAGCCACGGGCCGCTTCCACGATCTCGACACCTCAGTGTGGAGGGGGAACGCGAGCTGGGACGCCCTCCTCGAAGAGCGCCCGGCGGAATCGCGGCACGCGAAGAGGCAGCGCCTCACAATGCTCACAGCTGGCACCCTTGAGCGCCGACTGCGCGTGCTGCTCTCCCAAACAAACCACACACATCAAATGTGTCTCCCAGCTCGTAATGTAGTGCGAGCAGGGAGGAACACACTTTCTGTAATGCTGTTCGCTCACAATAATCTTTCTCCCTTGTGCTTAATATAAGTGTGAGTGCAAACGAAAACAATAAAGTCTGAACTCAGACACAAACACAGAGTTTTGACAGACAAGATACCACAGAGCGCTTGTTGAAGGCAACAGAAGCTAATGGTGTGTGTTTACCGGTGGGCTTTATAGTATCACGCAGAGGCGTTCCCAGAGCAGTGACACAGCGGGAGTTCCCATGAAATGAAACTGGTTCTGTTCTGTACCCCAGGGGGGTTGACATGCTGCTCTTCCTGCTCTGTTCAGGCATGGGAAGTTTTTGCCCAGAACAGAATCATACCACCAACACTAACTGTATGATATTATTGTAATAAATATTATACTTGACAAAGTGGTCTGACTGAACTATAGAATTATAGAAATCAATATCACATTTTCAATTGTAATGGTATTCAGCACTCTTGGTCGTGTGATGTTGCTAAAAGGGTTAGTTCACTCAAAAATGAAACTGATGTCATTAATGACTCCCCCTAATGTCGTTCCACACGTAAGACCTCCATTCATCTTCAGAACACAGTTTAAGATATTTTATATTTAGTCAGAGAGCGTATCCAAGTGTATACACACTATACTGTCCATGTCCAGAAAGGTAATAAAAGCATCATCAAAGTAGTCCATATGTGACATCAGTTGGTTAATTAGAATCTCTTGAAGCACCCTAATGGATGAAGACATGGGCTGTGTGTGCAGTATGATTCCCTTCTCATGTTCATGTCTCTTGCACTTCAAAAAATCTGTTAACCTGTTAACCTGAATCACAACTTTTGAAAAAAATCCTAAGAAATGCATACTCAGACTAAAACAAATACAGTTTGTGAATCCTTTGCACTAAAAGCATAATTATGGTCTCATTTAAAAGCAGACACCTGGCAGTTTACTGTTAAGTCAAAATGATAATACTTTTTCTAATCAAAAAAAGCTATAGTAAGCTTCAAAATTTTGTAAAGTTATTAGAAATTTATTTGTATGAAATATCTTTATGAAAATAAAATTGAAGTTGGCCTTGGAGGAATCTAGAAATGCACTACAGCTGAAGCCACAAGTCTGACCATTATATTTCAGATCTGAAGATGATAAGTCTAAAACTCTGAATTTTATTAAACGTTTTACAAGATCGTTTCATGTGATTTTATTTTGAGATATCTCTAAAATATCAACTGATGTTTATTGCCATGTCTTCTTAGCTTTCATTCAGTGTATTGCCTCTATTGTTTAGAGGTGCAAACTGCCCCATTCAGTCTGTCTCCCCAGCACACACACTTCTGCGGACTGGTTATGGCTCTAATCATTATAATTACGAACGACTCTCTATTCAAACCTCATTTCTAAATCAAACCTCTCACTTTACCCTCACTGAGACTCTATCGAATGCATTTCGTCCAAATAAGCATTTCAGTAGTTTTACATTTAGAAAATGTTCATAAAAATTAAGTATTTATTGGCAGGTGCATCTAGGGCAAGCTAGCATGTTAGCTTAGCACACCAGCAAAACAACAATTTATACAATTAAAATCATGTTTTATTCAAAACTTGCTTCATATCACTTTATAATTTATAAGTCGAGTGTTTTATATAACAATATGTGATCTCATGTAGCTTCGGGGTCCAAAAATCTGACAGAAAATATACAATGCTAAAAGCTATGTGGAATAGCATTGCATTATAAATATAATCTATTATGAACCCAGCAAACACGTTTACGTTGTGGCAACGTCGGTGGCACGTTGCATTTCTACTATGGCAACGTCGCATGTCGACGTGCTCGCAACATTGTAACAACGTAGAATTGTAAGACGCGACGGGGCTGTAGCAACGTTGTTGCGCAACATTCAGCAACTTCAAGACGACATTCTGACAACTTATTTTTTTAATGCTATATTCCCCATTCCCCATGTGGTTTATTTTTAATTTCAGACATTATACTTTTTTATATGCCTATTGTTTATCCTATAATTTATCGGCCTAACAGTAAATTAATTATAATCAACACCTGCAACACCTGACATACAAGTTTTTTCAACTAATTCAACTTTATTATAACAGCATGTGGTGAGCGATCATACATACAGATACATTTTGTAAAAAAATAAATAAAATAGAATAAACTAATATTTAGTTTAAGTATAATACATCAAACACACAAAAAAGCAAAGATGTGTCAGGACATTTAAAGCTACACTGTGTGATATTTTCCCCCATCTAGTGGTGAAAAGGTATATGACCATCCAGTGAATAATAGTTTCTGTTCCTCTCAATTTCGATTTCGTTTTAACAGTCATGGCTTCCAGTTCGACCTCTTTCGGTGAGTGTTGCTTCAAGTGATGAGGTAACTTTTGAAAACTATTATAATTTGCAGTTATTTAATTTACCAAATGATTTATGATCAAATTAATCTATTTAAATGAATATTAGTTTTACGTTTTCGTTATTTTTAACCATTTCATTGCTAACATCAGCTATCAGGTTCCCAGACGAATGCAAGCTAATCTTAGTAAAGTAACTTTTATCAGTGCTATCGTTATTCTGTATATTGTACCACATCACTAGCGTAAGGCAAACAAATTATAATGCAATTAAAATATTAATCTCATGTTATCCGTCATAGAAAACGGATTTATGTTATAAGGTAAACAATACTTTTTCATCATTGACGCGAGGAAAACTATCCTAGACGTCGTTCTAGTGTTATGCAGAGCACACCATGATATAATTAGCCAAGCAACAATAAAACTTCCAATATACACAAATAGGCTGAATTAATATTACCTGTCGAGAAGAAAGCAGGCAACGTCGGCGTCCTTTTTAAAATCGTTGCTCCTCATGAGCTCTTTCCATCTTGGAAAGGCCACTCCAATATTTACTTTTGTCTTGTTGATTTGCCTGTTGCGTTGCCGTCTTAATTCTCTTTTCCGCTTCCTTGGCGACTCTGATACATATTCCGCAATGTTACTAGGTCCCCGACCCGAGTCGAATTCGGTAATCAATGCCGGGACGTGGTTGCTTTCACACAGAAGGCGACCCGGCAATGTTCCGGGAATATTGCGTGTCCGACGTGCAGTGTGAAAGGGGCTTAAGAGTGATCCTCCATCATCATATAGCAGCCTCAAGCAATCCTCCTCTTCACATTCGACACAGTGCCATCGAGTGTAAAAACGCAAAAAGCGAAGCTGGAATTTACGGGTATGTCCCTCTTTGGCAAATGTACTTTCAAGATGGAGGAGCAACATGGCGACTGCCATCCGAACCCTCAACACGTATGTATTTTCAATGGTATATTATAAAATTACGAGAACGCATTATTACTTGAAAGAAGTAAATATACATTAACGAGCACATATATTTTTGAAAGAACTAAGTGATTTTAGCTAAGAATAAACTAAAAAAGTTACACAGCATAGCTTTAACTAAAATATTACCATAGGCAGGTAATTTACTGTTATCAGGTTACTGTACGTTTATAAACCTACTGAATGAAGGGGTGGCTTGCTGTTCCTCATTGCCCTTAACCTTGCCATGTTTGTTTTGAATTTAATTCATGGCTGATGTAAAGACCTAAATTAATAACAATCTCTTTTTATTACAGTGGGAAAACTTGGCCGCCAAGTGCCTGAAGTCCAGTGTCAAGTACCCACAGTCAGTGATGGTCTGGGGTGCCATGTCAGCTGCTGGTGTTGGTCCACTGTTTTTTCAAGGGCAGGGTCAATGCAGCTAGCTATCAGGATATTTTGGTCCACTACATGCTTCCATCTGCTGAAAAGCTTTATGGAGATGAAGATTTCATTTTTCAGCACGACCTGGCACCTGCTCACAGTGCCAAAACCACTGGTAAATGATTTACTGACCATGGTATTACTGTGCTCAGTTGGCCTGCCAACTCTCCTGACCTGAACCCCATAGAGAATCTGTGGGATATTGTGAAGAGAAAGTTGAGAGACGCAAGACCCAACACTCTGGATGAGCTTAAGGCCGCTATCGAAGCATCCTGGGCCTCCATAACACCTCAGCACTGCCACAGGCTGATCGCCTCCATGCCACTCCGCATTGAAGCAGTCATTTCTGCAAAAGGATTCCCGACCAAGTATTGAGTGCATAACTGAACATAATTGTTTGAAGGCTGACTTTTTTTGTATTAAAAAAACTTCTTTTATTGGTCGGATGAAATATGCTATTTTTTTGAGATAGGAATTTTGGGTTTTCATGAGCTGTTTGCCAAAATCATCAGTATTAAAACAATAAAAGACCTGAAATATTTCAGTTGGTGTGCAATGAATCTAAAATATATGAAAGTTAAAATTGTATCATTACATTATGGAAAATAATCTTTATCACAATATGCTAATTTCTTGAGAAGGACCTGTACAATGGGCATGCAGTGTCAGGGCCCGCACATGTATTGACACATAAATTGCCTCAAGTTGCTAGCAGTTAATCGTGCACTGAGCCGCCTCAAATGCCAGGTACGGGTCAAAGATGTATTGGTCTGTACGGACAACACTGTGACCATTGCGTACATCAAACGTAAGGGTGGTCTAAGCTCCCGTCTCTCTTGTGTATCACGGCTCAATGTTGCAACTTGCCTGCCATCTCCTCTGGAGTCAGAAGTGTCTGAGGTTGCTTCGGGCAATTCCCTGGAGTGTGCAACCTTGAGGATGACGAGCTGTCATGAGCTGCACCCCTTGAGTGTGGCGGATCCACCCCAGGTGGTCCAGCTGATCTGGGTTCAGTTCGGGGGAGCACAGGTCGATCTATTATCCTCCCCAGAAAAGTCCCACTCCCAGGGGTCTTATTCGCTGACCGAGGGCACACTCAGCACGGATGCACTTGCGCACAGCTGGACCCGGGGCCTGCGTAAATATGCATTTCCCCCAGTGAGCCTACTTGCACAGGCACTGTGCAAGGTCAGGGAGGACGAGGAGCAGGTCCTGTTGGTAGCCTTATATTGGCCCAGCCAGGCTTGGTTCCCGGAACTCATGCTCCTTGCGACAGCCCCTCCTTGGCCGATTCCTCTGAGGAAGGATCTTCTAACTCAGAGACGGTGCACCCTCTGGCACTCAAGTCCAAACGTCTTCTCTGGTCCCTGGACTGGACGTGGAGGTTCTAGGTGACTTACCCCAAGAGGTAGTTAACACCATCTCTTCAGCTAGAGCACCGTCTACAAGACAGTCCTATGCCTTGAAGTGGAACCTGTTCATTGATTGGTTTTCTTCCCGCCGAGAAGACCCCCGAAGATGCTTGATCGCGTCTTTGCTTTCCTTCCTGCAACAGGGGTTGGAGCCTCCACCCTCAAAGTTTATGTTGTGAAAGGCTTAGGATGGCCCACTGGATAGTGGATGCCATCACCTTGGCTTACCAAGCACAAGATGCGCCCTGTCTGCATCAGGATGCGTGCACACTCTACTAGAAGTGTTGCATCCTCCTGGGCTCTGGCACGTGGCGCCTCACTGTCAGACATCTGTAGAGCTGTAGGGCTGGGCGACAAACAACACGTTCGATAGGTTCTATAGCCTACGTGTAGAGCCAGTCTCCTCCTGTGTTCTCACTTCAAACGGGTAGATGCACTGAGAGGACTGGTTCTTGTCGGGTTCCTGCGCTTATATACTCTCCAGAAACAAACAAACTCTGCGAGTCCTCCACCTCCCCCTCGGTGTCGGCGTGGCGGAGCATCCGGCGTCAGGCCCCTTGCCACTGAATCCTTGAGAACCGGTATTGGGCTTGAGCTATGTGAGTGACCATGCAAGAATTCCACATATTTTTATCTTTCCCTTGTGAGTGCCCTCCCTTCTCCGGGGAGATTCTTATTCGTCAGTACTCCAGGGAAAGAGGGTTACATACATAACTGTGACGTTCTGTTTTCCTATAATTATTAAATATCATGCTGATATTAGCACATGTAAAAATAATAATAGGTTACAGAAATGTATTTATTCAAATTTAATTAGATTTATCTGCCAGGATAAATAACTATTATTTAGTTAAACTGAAAGATAAGCCTTACTTAATTTGTTGTGGCTCTTTTGAGTGGCAGATCTCAAAAACAAGCAGCCATATTTTAAAACGCTTGTTCTGAAAAGGTGATATTTCCCCTTTAATATCAATTGAATAATAATATCAATTGTATTCTCTGAGACAAAACTTGACGGTTCAGTATTGCAAAACGAATGGCTGGACTCTTTACTATACAGATTCGTTTTCCAGTTTTGGTTGACACTTGCCCACAGACAGATGCAGCTTTACACTGGATTACATTAAAATGACTGTTTATTGTCTTTTGGTGGTCTTTTACATAGTCAAACACATCAAACATTTATAAAAATCAACATTAAAAAAAACAACAGTTTTCAACAGCATTAAGCTGTTTTACAATATATTTTATTGACCCATGTAAAATGTTTCACTGTCAAAACCAGTATAATATTTTCCCACCATGCAGCTGTGAGTCCAAAGTTGCAACCCAATGACCATCCATTTAACAAGCAAATAAAAATAAAAATAAATATAAAATAAAAACATTATGGGTACCAAACCAGAGCTGTCAATAGAAAAAGCCCAGCAACCGCAACTATATATATATATATATATATATATATATATATATATATATATATATATATATATATATATATATACATATATATATATATATATATATATTCTTTCACACCCTTTAATTCCTACTACTGCTCAAAGGGAATGTGCTCTAATTATTGTATTGTTCAATACAAATGTTTTGAAATAAAAGTACTTTTTTTTTTTAACAAACACAAGACTCTTACATAACATTCATTTCATAAGCATTATTTCGCCAAATGTGGTTGTCTTTGTATTTAAATGCACTGCAAAAGAAAACCACAAGCTTCTAAACAGACCTTACCAATCAGACTTATTTATTTGTTAATGTGACAAAAAAGAGGAATGAAATATAGTGTATCTTTTCTATAAGCGCCCTCCCCAATACATACATTGTAGTTCACCTGATGCCAACAGTGATTTATGAATTGTCTTTTACAGTGCTGCACATTTCAGAATACTAAAAAACATCTATCAAAAAATATCTTCATTATTTTAAAATAATTAATAGGGTGTTTTCGTATATCTGCTCGTTATTAAAATACCTTTAAGCTGATTTGCATAAACTGCACTGGAATGGCCTCAGGGTGACCAGAACTGTACAGTAGTCCTTACCAACAGTAGTCCTTACAGAAACACACACTGAATGTATTCATACAGTAAAAAATAAGTCATTTATAGTGCACTACATATACAGAGAAGTAAGCTCTAGAGCATTAAAAACAGTTTTTAAAGCATTAATTTGCATTTTCTCCATGAACATTTTGACAACATGCTACTCTAATGATTTGCATGTTTGAGCTGAAAATTGCTTTTCAAGTCTTTATACGGCTTTCCAAACTGTACACAAACTCTATGAGTGCACTGTTACTTGATGCTTTGTGTTATCACAACCTTTCACTCCTGGACAACAGCTTTATGCGAAGATGGATTTTGGTTCATCTGGACAGATGATCCACCGAATCCCAAGAAAAAAAATTACATTTCAAATCACATTTTTGTTCCTGATATCATATCATACCCTGTCCTCTCCTTGGCCCTCAGTATGGTAAGAGATGAGATGCTCTTTAGTGTCATAGTGTATGTCTGTGAAAGCTCCCGCCATCCTAGCGGCTCCACACCGACAGAGTAGCAGCAGGAGTGGGATGACTGTAACAGGAGATACAGTGTTTATTTCAGCACCATAATACAAATTAGGGCTGTGCAATATATCAAAATTATCGAAATATCGCAAATGTGCATGTCGCAATATGCATATCGTAATGGCACACAATATCTTAATGATTTTAATAGGCTACTTCAACATTGTGAATATGCACACACAAACACACAAAATCTCCAAACGGCTGTCTTGATGAGTATTCATGTAAACTCAGTCTATTATACTTTAAGTGAATGATATCAGTTTAGGAAAGAAGCCGAATACGTGTCAATAGGATCGGATCCATGCATTAGCTCTTAAAGTGGGAGAGAGCTAATACAGTAAACCTGCCGCTGTCTGTCAAACAACAGAAGAACGAGAGAATCACTCTGTGCTCTCAGCTGAATAACCTTTGTGGCTGTATGAAGTGTATATTTAATTCATGTGAAGACTTTTGTTTTTAGTTCTTATTTTTAATAACAAAGATAAATAAAAATAAGCGTCCACCCCTAGATCAGGAGTCTTTGTTTATCTGGATGTTCAGTTTTAGGTTGATATAACTATATATTACCAAGTCAAGCAAAGAGTTTTTGGTATTTAAATATTGGCATTACATTTTTTGTTTGTTTACATCAATGTTTAAATTATATTGTCAGATTTATGACATCAATTTTAGATAAAACACTTCTGCTCACTTTCAGAATTTGTAGCGATGCTTTCTTTACCCAGAAAGAATGTGAAACAAATAAATGGTATCATTCTCCGTTTTTCAACATTATAATTTATTTTACACACTTAGAGCAGTATCGTATCGCATATCGAATATTGCATTATTTAACAAGATATTGCATATCTAACTTTTTTTCAATATCGCACAGCCCTAACAACAATCAATCAAAATCTGTTCTGTGAACTTTGTGTCATGACCCTGGGCTGATCTGTCCGTTCATGTCCTGTCTCTGTCATGTGTTTGTGTTTTGGAGCACTTGGGCTTGCTTTAAGTCACCTTGTGCTTTGCTGTCACTGTGGTGTCTGGCCCCACCCCCTTGTTATTCCACTCATTACCTCGGCATTGTTTCACTCTTTCCATCTGTGCTGTACCTATTAGATCTCCTATTTAAGTCCCTCTTGTGTGTTGTCTTGTGCCAGTTCGTTGTTTGGTGTGGCTGTGCAAGCACTCCTCTAGTCTGGTATTCTCTGATTATGGATTTCTGTCCTGTCTTTGTGAGACCAAGCGTTAAGGACTGTTTGCCTTTGGATCTTCTTCTTTTAGTTTAGTTTTTTTTCTGCTACGCTTCTGTTTTCTTTAGGTGGATTCCCTCTGCATCTGGCCCTGGTCTCGCTCTCTAACGCTGCCCACAGATCTCCTTTGCTGCCCTGCTTCACGTGCCATCTGAGCGCCGCCAGCCCTGCCTACTCTGTGCCTCGTGCTGCGCTTCTCCGCCTGGTTGATAGTCCTAATATTCTTCGGCAGAAGGCTCTGCAATTGACTCTTGTGTTGCCTTTTTGGATTTTTTTTTGTCTGGTCCTGTCCATATTTTAATAAGACTTGTGACTCCTCTGTTCTGCTGTATCTATCTGGACTATTGTTAGCCCGTTTGGGTTGTTCCTGTTGTTTCAATAAACTGTATTTTGGTGCCTGCAGACTGAGTCCGTGTCCCGATCTGACACTTTGTTACTTACGCAATAATGCAATCAATCCAAGGAAGAGCAGGCCGATTCCAGCAGGTCCAAATGTTGACCCCTTCTCTACTATAGTTCGGTCACAATCCACCCGGTCTGTACAGGTACACTCTTTCACCACTATTTTCTGAGGTTCTGGACATCCCAACCCCTGCTGGTCCTTAACATCCACCGTCAGCTCATGTTCTCCTGGCCACATCTTCTCTTGGGTCCGGAAGATGGCAGTGGTATCTGATGAGAAGAAAAACAGAAGATCTCAAACACAAAGTCAGTAGTGACATCCTAAATAACAGATCTGAGACTAGTACTTCATATTTTTGAATTCCTATATTAGATAGATAGATAGATAGATAGATAGATAGATAGATAGATAGATAGATAGATAGATAGATAGATAGATAGATAGATAGATAGATAGATAGATAGATAGATAGATAGACAAAGACAGATGGATCAATGTGTATACCATTTAAATGCTCGATTGACCATTTCCCTTTAGTTCCTTCTGGGACAACATTGAAGGTGAATGGAGCTCCATTGGGTGGTGCATCCTCATCCACTGCAGTGACTAAGACTGCATCCTTATCAGTACAAAGTGTCAGGTGTTTCCTTAACAAAGTGGGGCAGTGGTCATTAAAATCCTCTACCTGGATGGCAATGGTGCCCGTTGCAGTCTTGGAAGGCCAGTCTATAAGAGAAAAGTAAATACATATACATTTATTTATAAACAATAATATTTTATATTTGCATTTCATATAAACATTACAATAATATGATAAACAAAGATGAAGAAAGCAAAATAAAGGAAACCCTTCAGGATAATTTCTTTTAACTTAGTTACAAAAAGAAAGAAATAAAATATAATTTGTAAATGAATGGCATGAATCAAATATTAAATAATGTTAATTAGTATTTTACAATATAACTTGCAGATTCTTACATTACTTATTAAAACGTCACTGACTCAGTAACTATTGTTGATTAATGTGGAGATGACGTCCTCTACAGAACGTGTTATGTGTCTGCAATGTCCTGTGGTCATATTATATATATCACCCTGGAAGTGTGATTTGTCAATAAGTTATTGAAGTACACTATCATATATGTTGGTAGTGAATGACATATCTGGCAACAGGTCAAAGATACTTTTTTGTATTTAGACAATTAGAACAGTTGGCAAATCCTTATAAAACTACAAAGATCGAAAAGTTGTCCCTCTTCCCTCAAACTTGCCTTGAGTTATGCTGTAAATTGTGGCGTAGTAGGTGGCATCAACTAGAAACTTGGACTCGTGGTCAGGAGCCTTGTTTAATCGAACGGCCCCAGTTGTCTCATCGATGCTCAGCCAGTTATCTGGGTCAGAGGCTTTAATATACCTATAGGAAAAGGGAACATTGTTCAGGCTCATTTATCATTAATTTAGGTGTTGATTTCTCCTAATTGTTTTTTTTTTCAAACTGTTTTGATGTAAACATACTTAACGTTGGTAGCTTCCTCTCCGGTGTCTTCATCAATAGCCGGGTACCTTGTGATGATCTCATTACTGTTAAAAGTCTTGCCTTCTGAGATGGGAATGGCTTTTATTAGGGGCATAAACTTGGGTCCTTCCGGTTGGTTTTTCACCTTTACATTCACGTTGTAGATCTGACCGCCTGAACTGCTACTTGAACCTCCGGCGCCACCACCACCGCCTCCACCTCCACCGCCGCCTCCACCACCTCCTCCTCCTCCTCCTACTCCTCCTCCCCCGAAGTTGACATTCATTCCTGATTGTCCTCCAGTTACAGAGGGGTGAAACGGAGCATTGTTGACTACACCAATACCAAGCTTCAGTTCTTTGACATCCTCATAATCAACAGCCTAAAGGGAAAATGGACATGAGATACCGTCTTCAGACAAATGGCAGAGAGTATAATCTGCTTCAGAACAGTTCAATGCTAGTGTGTATGAATTAGCATGCAAAAATTATAGTGTGCGAGTGTTAAATGCTAAAAAACAAAAAATCTACTGAATCTACTAAAATCTTTAGTTGAATGCAGTTTGACTTTATTTTAAACTTGGTTTAATTCAGTATTTTCTTGCATTCATTAATATTCACTATCATTAAATATATTAGGATGTAAGTTATTAATTTCTTTAAATGTTACATTTAAAAAAAAGTCTACTGTTTTATCATGTCTAAATATTAATTCACTGAAGAAGAAAAAAACTAAAAATAAATAAGCAGTTATGACCTGCAATACTCTTTTGAGCAACTAGACTAGGAGATAAGCATATTTTTTTTGCCCCATACAGGCACCTAGTGGGTAAACCATGGCATTACAAAAAAAAAAGTGCCTCTTTGAATTGGAATATAAAACCCTTTTCTCTATTTTAACCTTAAAATACTACACTAATCGTAATATAAATAATTAAAATATTGGATTTTATTTTAAGTAGTAATTAATGGACCAGAATTATTGCACAAATAGTATTTTTTACTAAAAGATCTCCTCAAAATATTAAATAAATATTATTTAACTACAAGTTAATATTTGGTCACATTTGACCATTTGAGTGTGACAAATATGTAAGGAAAACCTGAGGGTTAAATACAAGAAAAACATTAACATTAATGTTGCCTCTCCATCAATCTCCAGAATAAAATGATACTGTAAACCTCCTCGACGTAATTTATCAAGGCACACTATGCTGTAATGTTTACCAAAAATTGTTGCAAATGCCTCTACAGTGAAGCTGTTGCCTATCCTGCTTAAAAACCATTGAAATGTATTGACAGCATTGGTTTGGCTCCATGAACTGCGTGGCGGCGATGCCGGCGAGATCAAAGCCTGTCACAACTCTGTTTTTCAATGGCTCTGACATTAACTGAGGCGATACAGTGATCTATTATGCCAAGATCTTAAGAGCGCTAAAACGGCATATTTCGTTTGATTTTCGGATTTAAATGTACAAAATTTGAAAGCTGAGACTTTGCTCTGAATTTGTTCCTACACCTAGGATGGCTTGATGGCAAGTGAATCCTTAGGTTATTTTAATTTTTGATCACTATCCCTTTAAGCAGCAAATAAGCATTTTAGAATCATTTCTGAAGTATCATGTGACGACTGGACTAATGATGCTGAAAATTCAGCTTTGCCACCACAGGAATAAATTACATTTTAAATTAAAGCCTCAGGAAAACATTGAATAGTGGGCAACATGCATTTAAGTGGGTAAATATAGGAGAAATATGGCATCGGAAGCAAAAAAAAAAAGAACATTTTTACTGGAGTAGATGCCATTTATATTAAGTACTAATATACAGTTTTTTTTTTTTACTAAACATCTGGTTGGGAAAGACAAAAATACGGAACTATTTAACTAAACCATTAACAGTGGCAATAGTGTAGGGGTAAGGCGCATGGCATCAATTTTTTAATGCAAATCTTTCCAAGGTTCGAATCTGCCTTTTGCCGAAGTCGCTCTACTCCTTTTTCCCGTTACATATCAGATAGTGGAGGCATTTATTTTCAATAAAAATTAGGAAATATTACAAAAGTGGAAATAAAGCATCTAACGTGTTTAATAATAAAGTGTTTATCAATTTGGGGTAAGGAAAAAGACCTGCTGAATTAGAGACAATAATAGTGAGTGGGTCCAATATCATTGGTTGTAAAAAGTGGGTGGGGTCTTGTTCCACCCACATGCCGGTACAATGTTCCCATGCCCATGAGAAGAAATATGGATGCAAAATCACTTGAGTGTGCCACACTTCCTGCTGCCAGCAGGTGGTGCTTTGACTATAACCGAATATGTAAATGTCTTCAGGCCAGGACTATTATCAAACATGTGAAGCACACCTTGACAAGCATCAGGATTGCCTCATTGGTCTTTGGGTCCATTTTAATGCTGAAGTATCCAGCCTCATTGCCTGATGCAATAAAGCACTTGGCCGCCCAGTTGTCTGTGTCCTTAAGGTCCAGGTCAGTTACTTTGAGTCTTATCACCTCCACTTGAGCTGTATTTTCCTCAATACTTGCCTCAAACTATGGAGAATGAAAAAATATATATAAAAAAAATCATATATTCACTACAACAACATAAATAAAGCCAAGTGGATGTAAATATAGATATTCTTACTGGGCCTTGCAATACAGGCACATTATCATTGACATCATTGATCTTGATGGTGACTGTTCCTGTGGCGGCATTTCCGCCTGAGGCACCATTCAGATCAGATGCTCTGACAAGCAGGATATACTGATCAACAGTCTAAAGAGAGAGACAGTGTGGAAATAAACAGGTGAGATCATTTACATACAACTGAAAGTGCTCAACAAAACCAGTCAATGTCTTTGTTCCTGTATTTATTTAAAAATATAATAACAGCCCATGTAGGGTGGAACATCTGGCACTGACACACAGCTCATAACTGCTGTCAATGAAGAAGTGCCAGTGCAAAAACATGAAGTCTGTAGCATGTTGGATATCATAGCCTACACATCCGATACAGTGATCGTGACCACTCACCTCTCTATCCAGGTTTGGATTGATAACACGGACTGTCCCGTCATTGTCAACTCTGAACATTCTCTGCCCATCTGGTTGCTGCTCAACAATCTCATACTTGATTTGAGAGTTTGGGTTTCCTGGCTCATCAGCATCAAAGCAATTGATCTTCATCACTTGTGTTTCTGTGTCCATGATAAATAAAAGTACATATATTTTAGTTTATAACAATGTGCTCTTTATAATCATTTTGGTCTGCATTCTTTGTTTTCCCCATCAAGTAGTCAAAATAAATGTCAAACAAAAAAATACATATTAAAAGAAAATGTTTACCATAATATATATATAAATAAATGCACATACATGCATGTATATATATATATATATATATATATATATATATATATATATATATATATATATATATATATATATATATATATATATATATATATATATATTAAAAATGATATATTTATTTACATCATATAAATGTATGATACATTTCTTAAATATATATGTATGTGTGTATATTCAAATACACATAAGTATACACAGTACACAAACATATTTGTTTAACAAATATCTTGAATTATTATTCATAATCATTACTTTTTGGGGGAGTTGCATCACATGACATTTTAAAACCTGAACTAACCTTATATTAAGAAGCAGTGAAGCCATTTTTAGGGACTTAAAATTAATTACAACAAATAAAAAACATGCTCATCCTAAAAGAGTTGTATGCAAATCTTTCATGACCCCCTTGCAGAGTTATTATCATAATCATTATTTGAAATAAACTTTCCCGCACCAGACAATTTGGTTATTTATAATGATCCGAAATAAACCAGATTATCAATGTCACATCTTAGATTTGAACATAACCTATTTTTTATTCAATCTGATTTAGAAACTTGCTTTCAGCTTCGTGTTCTCGGATAAAATTCAAAATAAAATAAAACAGAAATAATGACACAATTCTGTTTCTTATCTTATACTTGCCTCTAGTTTACCTGCAAATAGCAATAAAAATGCAATGATGCTTTTTGCACAAAACATGTGGCATTTATGAGTTATGATTTATTAGAAGTTTAGAAAAAGTGGCCTCTTAACTGTCTCCTAGGGCAGTGCTTCTCAATCCTGTCCTGGGGACTCCTCACCACTGCACATTTTGTATATCTTCCTCAGCAGACACACCCAATTCAAGTCTTGCAGGCTCTACCAATGAGCGAATGAGTTGATTCAGGTGTGTTGGATGAGGGATAAATGCAAAATGTGCACTGGTGAGGGGTCCCCAGGACAGGTTTGAGAACCACTGTCCTAGGGCTCTAGCGGAGCTAATGTTTGAGGAACCTGTTAGGCTAAGGGCCTGTGCAAAATGCATAAATTATCGATCATAACCCGTCAAATTGGCTAGAGTGTTGATACGCATTACCCGCCACGGTGGGTTTTCACCTGCATTTGGTGGGTTGGGGGATGTTCATTTCAAATCGTGATCATAATCACCATTATGTTTATTGTATAAACAGTCACACTTCTTTAAGCTATAATAACTGCAGGTCACATACCTACTGCACTGAGTTCGTCTACAGCCCCTGCAGTCATCACACCAAAAACAGGAGCATTATCATTCTGATCCCTCACTTTAATTCTTAGCCCAATGTCATTCTCCGCAATTGTGCCATCTGTGAACGTAGCAACCCCTGTAAGCTATGGAGGAGATGAAAATATGAATCGCAAGATCACTAACCCTTATCAATAACCATTAGTTTTAAAACCAACTTCTTCTTCATCGTCATCATCATCATCATCATCAATCACTTTTGTCATTTTACTTACATTATATTGTGCAATGGACTCTCTATCAAGGATCCCTGTTATTCTTACGTATCCAGTTTCAGGATTCACCACAAATAAATTAAACGGCTCCATGTTTGCACCGACACCCTTTAGTAAATACCTCAAGTTTTTCATTTGGGGGTCTTCCTTGTCTGAGCGGATCTAAATCAATTAGAAATACATAAATTTTTTTTAAACATTTCTAAAATTAACCAAGCCCACAGTGCCCGGACACAGTGAAATCAAATGCTTAAGATATTGTTGCAATGTATATCACACTTGATGTGGCGACTTGATTGTTGTAATCATGGCTTTATTTCATAACAATCATTTCTGTATACCTTATTGTTTCGAATATAAGACGACCCTGATTATAAGACAACCCCTCTTTTTCAAGATGTACATTTTGTAAAAAAAAGCTTTTTGATAAAGAAAATGTTTTTATTTGGAAATAATTAATGTATCTTTATGTAATAATTAATATTAATGTATACTGCATATTTTCCATATGGTAATTTTTGTATTGAAAGAACAGTAAATACTGTTAAAATGTACCAATGATCACATTTAAAATAAATTCTTTTTGGCATACCATAAAAATAACCTGTAGTAGCCCATCTAAATCATAACTATAACAATTAGGCTATCCACCTCATAGTGAAAACCATGTAACCTACCAAAATTTCATTAACAAAATCTTCTTAGTTTTGATCTGGGTACTGTCTTAGGCACGTACGGGGGAAGTTTGGTCCCGTCAACAAGACACTCAAACGTGACAGTCACGCGGTTCTTAAGACGGTAACTTTTCTTTGACTGTCTTACACCTGCGATCTTCTAACATTACACTCTGACGCTGTATTTCTTGCCACACTCGCTTTACGCATATTTGACGTGGGTGTATTATTAAAGTCTAGACGCTGAATATAAGATGTTTTTCAGATGTATTTCTGAAGAAAAACATTGTCTTAAATTTGAAACAATATGGTATTGGTGATGCATAATTTACTGTTATTACTATGTAAGCACATGTATGTAACAAGGACACCGTAAAATAAAGTTTTACCAAAAAAAATGTAACCAAATCAACTTTTGATTTTATAATGTTTTAGTATTGCTGATATTAACATAAGCTAATAAGTAAAATTGATATAATTTGGACAATGTTAGTTCATAAAAATCCAACTGTTCATTTGTTAGTTTATATTAGCTCAGGGCCATTTAAATAATATTACCAGATACAACATAATATTTTATTAATGTAGGAAACATTTGAATTAACATTAAGATTACTTTTGAAGTGTTTTTAATTGTTAACTAGTGTAGTTCACTAATGTTAACAAATGGAAAATTATTGTAAAGTTTTATTTTTTTCTTGTACATTGATTATACAGTAATAATTATGCAAGCATATATGAACTTGTTTGACGCAGAGAAAATCTCACTCACTTTAGCGATGAACTCTCTATTGGTGTAATCGACATTCTCCTCTAGGATATGGGGAGGGACGATCCATTCTCTCTTCTGTCTGTGGAGGGCCACGGAGTTGTGGAATCTGGCTTCAGCCTCAAACACATGCTGCGGGAAAACAGAAATAACTATTTATGAAAACTGATTAATTCTGACAACTTTTTTCATTTTTTATATTTGTTACCCTTCCTGGTAAGAACGTTCTCATTAGAAGGATATAAATGATTCATTACAAATGAGTCATCGTAAATTATCGAAACTCTGGTTGCAACCTGCATGCATAGTTTGATACTAAAGTCATCCTCTCTGTGCAGGCCCAATCAAACAGAAGATAATTAATATCAAATTCGAATGAAATTGGTTGACAGTAATATAATGATATAAACCTCAAAAGATACGACTGCAGAAAAAGCACTGCAAAGAAGACATTACTTCAATCCACTTCAGTAGACTTTAAATTAAGATAAGATGAAGAAATATTTGGCAAAAGCTAAATGCATTCCATTTAACTCAAAATCACCTTATTAGACCACACACATCTAAGATAAAGCATTTGCACACACAGTAGTTGAAATTGAAGAAACCTTGTTCCACTTTATATCAATTGTCTTTAATTAATTTGATACAGTACAGGTTTGTGTACCTTAACCTCAAGAGATGAAAAAGTGTAATACATGTAGACAATAAGTATTTTGTACCCAACTATTTGCAAAGCACATAATAGATAAAGACACCGAATATACAGTATGTGTTTGGGTTTGTGTGATGAACTTTAAGAGAGAGAGATAAATTACACCACTTTCTCTCTCTCTCTCTCTCTCTCTCTCTCTCTCTCTCTCTCTCTCTCTCTCTCTCTCTCTCTCTCTCTCTCTCATACACACACACACACACACACACAGATATATAACATATGCACAATATTAAAAACATAAGCCGGAACAATAAAGACGAGTTCTTTTTCATATAGGGGAGCGCGGGGTACAACCTAAAGTGGGGTTAGTTGTAACATGGTTTAAAACTCTTCACACATGCCTAGATGACGAAACTTAGCATATTCACTAGTTGCCATCAGCATTATTTAGAGAAAAAAATTGCAACAAAATTAAAATTAAAAATCTTTGGAAGATTCACTGAAAAAAAAGGTGTAGCAAAAGTAAATTTCTTAGGTTTATTTTTCATCTCTGTTTTTTGTTTATTTAAAATAAGACATATCTGATTTTAATCTTGTATCTGTTATTTAACAGTTGAGATAGTTCTTTAATACAGATCTAACAGCAGAAGACACAAGCCGTGTTTTAAATCCCAGTAGCGCAGGTGGGGCATGTTGTCACACTTCTTTACAATGCTATTACAACAATGCTATTATATTCTATTTTTTTTTATCAATTCTATTGAGAAACCATGAGGAAAAAGTTGAATAATGACTGAGAGTCAATGTTCATAAGTTATTAATTATAATTATGTTTTAAGTGTGCTGTATAGCTGTGTTTTACAGAGTGTTTGTTGTCAAACTCAAAAATGTGTATTAATGATTAAAGAAATGCCATTATTTTATCTAAAAAAGTTATTACTTGTATTTTATTGACAATTTTTTATTATTATATCAGGTAACATTTTAAGCTGTCATTTGGTCATGTTACAATTTACCCCACCTATGGGGCATGGTCACACTTCATTTCCATTCTTTCGGCTTAACCAAGAAAAAAAGTACACATAGCATTAATGAAAGAAAACCACATAATTGTACTAGACATGTGTAAAATTAATGTAGGAAAAAAATAAATAGTCTGAGTCTAAACCCCAAGTGGATTTACTTGGATTTTTTTTGACTTGTTACTTCTTTATTTTATTTTTCAGTTTTATTTATTTTATTTTATTAATTTACTTATTTATTTATTGTTGTTGATTGTTTTTTAATTCTGTAGCACTTTGAGATTTTGTTTAATATAAAGTGCATTATAAATACAATTTATTATTAGTATTATTATTATTATTTACACAATTTGAGAAAGTCAAAAAGCGTTCTTCACTACCCACATAATGCATTAAAATATTCCATCACTGAGATTAACCATGTGTAAAGCATTCCAGATAACACTCATTAAGTAATCATCATTGAAATGAACTTATCTTTATAAGAATTTCAGTAAATATAAGTTCGAAATTAAAAACAATGAGGTGCCAGAGGGAGGGAATTTCAACACTCCTAAAACTGAAAGGATGAACACTTGCATAATATCCAGCTTGACTTCTGTATTCTGTCTGTTATACCAGAATGAGCGTGTTCTGAAACGCCCTTTACAAAATACATCATGGTAAATATAGAGATATGTTTCTGTCATTCAAGTGTCCAGCAAAATATTAGTTACCAAGATTACTAATGTAATTAGAAAAACGTATTTTATTAAAATTGTATTTAATACTGATTGACCACTTACAATAGCGGCTATGTCATTTCATAGGCACTATAAAAATCAAGACTTTTATTCAACTAAAAATGTTGCCTTAGTTTATTCAGAGTGATAATCTGCGATGTCTAGAAGTTCATTGTAGCCTACTAACTTATATGTACATCCCTAAGTTACTTTCTGTTATGACGAAATGTAACTGTTAAGTTAACTAACGTTATGCAATTTTGCAAATATTTAGTTGCCATGGTACATTTCTTTAAAGGGGTAGACAGTTCACCCCCTCTGGCATTTTAAGAGTTAGACACGCGCACAATGAACAACTTTACGAACATATACATATTGAGGACTAACGTTATAAACAAACAGGATACCAAACAAACATGCTAAACAAACCCAGTTTCAGTATTGTGGGCGACTCGTAACGTTAGGCTACGATTGTTTTGGTTCACAAAACGATCAAAATGGAGAAACTCTAAAATGTAGGAACGTTAGCTAGCCTCTGTTAACGTGCTTATCTGTTGACAGATATTTAAAAACAGGACAAACTTACCGATAATCCAAAGCAAAGCAGAAAAGCGACAGCAGGCGGTACTCGCCGGGCCATGGCCGGAGGAGAACACACCCTGATCACCTGAGATCCACTGCTGACTTATGGAAAAGTTCGAATATATCCCGCGGAGGCAGATGTGAGTTCCGATGTTGTTTGATGCACGATATGCGAATGAGATCGATCCGGAGCGCTTTAGAGATACTCCTTATTCATTCTTTCTCCCACACCCTCACCTTGCGGGTTAAAAGGAGGACTTAACAAAGATGGGTGGGTGGGTGGTTGAGAGAGAGAGAGAGAGCATCATTTTTATAAAAATAATAATAATAATAATTTAAACTATTACAAGCTACATCATGTATCATAAAGGGTGGCATGGGTGTTCTCATTTAGAGTATTATATCCAGAAGACCCATCCTATAACCCTCCATGCGGTGTCATGAGTAACATCACATGGAAAATTAACCTTGGATTAATTAGGCTACCATTTGTACAACAGTTTTACAACAAATGCAATGGTTAAACTATGGTTAATGTAGCAAAACCATGGTTAATTTCAAGATTAATTAAATCAATTAAAAATATATAATTATAGGCCTACTATATTAGAGAGTTTTACAATTATTATTACACTGTAAAAAAATTATAATGTTCCCAACTCAAAATTATCTAGTGAATGAACACATCTAAAATTTTCAATTGGCCCAAGTGAAATTCTGTAAATGTAATTTTATCAATTGTAGCAATAGTCTGTTAACATTGGCTCAATGAGAAATAATTCATTAAAACAATTGAAAAGAAATTAGTTTACCAATCCATGTTATTGGCCCAATTGTACATTTTAAATTGTAGTAGCATTCCTTTTTAGTTTTACCTAAACTAAAAATGTATTTTGGTAAATTTATATTAGTAAAGCAACTTCACTGTATTGTTTATTCACCGTTGCCCCAAAATAAATATATTAAACACTCAAGCCATACTGCCACATGTTATTTAATAAATTTTTATTAAATCTACAACAGTATTGTGAAAATACCTTAAATGGTAAATACACAGTAGACCTTAATAGATAAAAATCTTAAAAAGATAAAAATCATGCAATTCAGGATTCTAAGATACACACAACTCATTAGACCTTAGATCTTACATTAACAAAACCACAAATATTTTAAAAACACGTATTATCAGTGTTCAGAGAAATTTCACTGACATTTTGGTATTTAGGTACTACATTTATGAAACTGCACTAACAATATTAAACATTTAAATAATTTTAAATATTATGTTAATATTTGCTTAAGTGCAACAATATCAACACAACATAAAATGCAAATAACAGGAGAGGGCTACTTTAAATATTCAGTGTAAATTTAATTTTTGTAAAACATTTACAAATATTTGAGCAAGAGGACAATGAATGCACCATAGATCGTAAAAAAATATGGCCGACGCGACATCATCCATTACCGCTTGGACGATTTGAAGCTTTCAGGGGGCCTGCATGGCGCTGACATCTTGGGACCGAGTCTGCGCAGTAGAGAGCAGGAAGTAGAGCAGAAAGAACAGTCGCGATATCAAAAGCCCGCCCACACTCTCACAGATGCAGAACAATTCATTATGTTGGTGTGAAATAAACAGTTATGGAAATGTAGAAATTAAAGCTAAAGCTCCAATCTGCTCCCAAAAATCCCAAAAAAGTCTGTCCTTCACTCAGAGTAGACGTTGATCTCAGCTGTCAATCATGACGTCACATCGGAGAGGGATCTTGAAGTGGAACTGTTGCTGCTCACCACTTCAAGAATTCCCATTTTCATTCCAACTTTGTGATGCTCCAATGCCTCTGAACTCGAGAGAAAAAGTATAAAATGGCAATATTAATACTGAAACTTAATAAATCCAGAACAATAAAGAACATCTTCATTCCCCATATTCTCGCTATATTATCTGAAGACTAAAATATGTTTTATTTGTCTGTGGTACAATCTGAAAGAGACTTGGATCTGGATCGGCATGAGGGTGTGTAATTAATGACATAATTTTCATTTTGGGGTGAACTAACCCTGTATTGGTCAGCTTACAAGGAAGGAATTTGATCAAGGAAACTCAAGTATGCTTGCTCGAAATATTAGAACCAACAAGGTTCTCGCATACCTAGTGTCTTATACATTTAACACAATCACAATATAATTTGATAAAGTTATTTAGTTCAATAAATAGTAAATGAGATATTAGTATCGGGCTAAATTAGTTTATGAAAGGCTAAAGGCGTGAATACACTCTGAAAAATACAATGTTATGTAGGCTATGGAAAATATTGTAGCGCACAGACTCTTCATTGTGAAATTGCTGTTTGTTTTGCACCAGCAGTGATGGGGTTAGCGCCACCCCAAACAACAGACAGTCTTTGCTCTTCAGCGAGGCGCTCTGTGTTGATATTGTTTGTCTATACTGTTGTCTGTCACGATTATAACGAGAAAGCATGGCAAGCGAGCAATTCAGAAGGTGTGTTCATCCGTGCCCGCGTTTCATTATGGGTTCGGACACACACCAGCTGTGTGTGCAGTGTCTCGGGGCGCAGCACGCTCAGGCGGCGCTTGAGGGTGCCACCTGCAGCGAGTGTGAGAGGCTGCCGCTCCGGGTGCTGCGCTCATGCTGGCCGTGTTTACTGAAAGCGGCCAGGCTTGCGAGCCCCGTGGATCCGGTCCCGCGTCTGTCGAGGCAGCGTGGCGGCGTAGATCCTGGGGCTCACAACTGGATCTCGCGACGGGAGGTGGGCATGCTGAGGCATCTTCCCACTCCTCGTCCGAGGATTCAGATGCTCTTCCCCCTCGTGAGGAAGCCCGCGCCGCGGCATCTTCCCACGAGGGCGATAACCCAGTGCTGATGCTGTCTGATTCCGAGGGATCAGATCAGTTCAGCCTGGAGGCGGGCGGAGTGCAGGTGAATTCACCTCTTCACTCCCCCGCTCAAGAAGAGCTCGTGGACGTGCTAACATGCGCTGTGGCCAAACTGAATATCGACTGGCCACAGGAAGAGGTGGAAGTTCAGCCTGTGAGCAGGTTGGACGGACGCTTCTTCAAAAAGCATGTTCAGCCGCCACGCAGGGGCTTGCCGTTTTTCCCAGATTTACACAATGAGTTGTGTAAATCTTGGGGAAAACCATACTCGGCGCGCCTATCGACCCTCCCAGTGCTTGATTTTGGGTGTGTTGTGGGTGCGTCCGAGGCTTTCGTCCCTGAAAGCCCCTGTCCTGCCCACCAAGCCATGCAGGGACACGTCGTCCCTGGTGGGCAGGGCGTATCGAGCGGCCGGGAGAGCTGGTAGCTGCCTGCACACCATGGCGGTACTGCAGGCCTACCAAGCTGAGCTCCTTAAGGACGATATTACAGAGCTGCGGAAAGCAACCGACTTGTCTCTCCGAGTCACCAAAGAGACGGCCCGTGCCATCGGCCGCTCTATGGCTGGCATGGTGTGCGTGGAGAGGCACCTCTAGTTGAATCTATCGGGGATGAAGGAGAAGGAGAAATCCTTCCTTCTGGATACCCCGATAGCCCCGGCAGGGAGCTCCTGTAGCCAGCAGGGAGGTCTCTGGTGGCCAGTCCCGGCCATCCACCAGCGCTGCGTACAGACAGGCGCAAAAAGAGAGCGTCGCTTCCCGCGTTCCTCCCGAGGGAGCCTGGCAAAGGAGGCAACGTTCTCGCCAGAAGTCTTCTAAGCCGGAGGGTGATTTAAGAGACGTCCTTCAGGCGAAGAAGGCTTCTGGCAAGCTAGCTGCGGCAGGACCGCTCAGAGCTGGCCCTCCCGGGGGCGGACGACCGAGGTCGTTCCGAACCCTCAGCTCTGGGGAAATCGATGCTATGCTCCCGCCGTTAACAACGCTTCGGGCCTCATCGGTTTCCCGCATACGTGCGCCGTCCCAGTCGCCTCGAAATCGACCTGCAGCGGGGCAGCGAATGCGTGCGCACACCGAAAATCCTCCCCGACTAAGCTCTGCCGGACGGCCGCTTCAGGGGGTCGGGCAGGAGATTCGGTGGGTACCAGAGACCAGCCTCGAGAGGCTGGTTCCCCTAGTAGAATATATTGGCGCATGGTCATGCCCCCCGAATATCTTTGCTTGGGTCCTGAGTACAATACAGGGGTACAGACTACAGTTCAGAGCTCCAGCACCGAAGTTCAGCGGTGTGGTCTGGACCATGGTCCCCCCGGCCCAGAGGCAGGTTATGGAACATGAAGTGCAATCTCTGCTGGTCAAGGAGGCAATAGAACGGGTCCCTCCGCCAGAGAGGGAGTCGGGGTTTTACAGCCGCTACTTCATTGTTCCCAAAAAGGGTGGGGGTCTACGTCCAATATTAGATCTGAGGTACTTGAACCGGTCTCTGAGGAGATTCAGGTTCAAGATGCTCACAATCCAAATGATCGTGAGTTTGATCCAATCCGAGGACTGGTTCGTCACGATAGATCTAAAGGACGCATACTTTCATGTCTCCATCCTTCCTGCCCACAGGAAGTTCCTGAGGTTCGCTTTCGGGGGCGAAGCGTACCAATATCGGGTGCTTGCTTTCGGTCTAGCTCTTTCCCCTCGCACCTTTACCAAGTGCATGGATGCAGCTCTGGCCCCGATGAGGCTCCAGGGCATCCGTGTACTGAATTATATCAACGACTGGCTCATTATGGCGCAGTCGCGCGAGATGGCGATTCGGCATCGAGATGACGTTTTAGCCCATCTCAGGTGCTTGGGGCTGAGACTAAACACGGTCAAAAGCGTGTTAACACCCGCCCAGAGTACCACGTTCCTCGGTGTAGTATGGGACTCGACCACGATGCGGGCGGAGGTCTCAGGGATGAAGCTAGGCCACAGCTGCACTGTTAAGCAGTTTCAGAGACTGCTGGGACTCATGGCAGCAGCGTCCAACGTGATTCCGTTCGGCCTGCTATACATAAGGCCCCTCCAGTGGTGACTAGGAACCAAGGGGTTCTCCTCGAGGGGAAAACATTTCCGTATGATCAGGATAACGAGCAAATGCCTTCGTTCCCTCGTCATATGGAAAAATCTGAGGTTCCTGTCCCAAGGGCCAGTGTTAGGAGCGTTATGTTGCAGGAAAATCCTTTCAACAGACGCCTCCCTCACGGGCTGGGGCGCGGTCATGGAAGGCCGGTTCATGAGAGGTCTGTGGGGACCCCAGCATTCCTCCTGGCACATAATTGCTTGGAAATGTTGGCGGTTTACAAAGCTCTGAGGAGCTTTCTCCTGGACCTCCGGTCCTGATATGATCCGACAACATGTCAGTAGTATCGTATCTAAATCACCAGGGGGGTCTGAGGTCGTGCCCACTATGCAGGTTGGCGCATCAGATCCTCCTGTGGTCCCAGGGGAAACTGTCGTCTCTCAGAGCGATGTACGTCCAGTCGAGGCAGGGGCTGAGGCCCGGGGAGTGGCGGCTCCACTCCGAGGTGGTGAAGGCCATGTGCGAGAGGTTCGGCCCGGTGGAAGTGGATCTGTTTGCATCTCTAGAAACGACCCACTGCCCGCTGTGGTTCGCCCTCAGGCCTCTGGCCCCGCTAGGGCTGGATGCCATGACACAGACGTGGCCGAGGTGGCATCTGTATGCATTTCTCCCGATCGTTCTGGTCCCGGGAGTTCTAGAGCGAGTCCGCCGGGAGTGCATCAGCCTCCTATTAGTAGCACCCCGGTGGTCGTCCCGAGTTTGATTCTCCGACATTGTGGCACTGCTAGACGGCCCCCCATGGCAGGTCCCTCTGAGGAGGGATCTGCTGTCTCAGGCAGGGAGAATGATATTCCACCCCAGGCCCGAGCTGTGGGACCTCTGGGTCTGGCCCTTGAGGGGGCACAGTACCTAGAGGATGGCCAGCCACAAGAGGTCGTAGAGACCATTCTCAGCTCTAGGGCTCCCTCTATGAGGAAACTGTATAGCCTTAAGTGGAATGTCTTCACTAGCTGGTGTAGAGAACGGAGGGTGAACCCAGTTAACTGCGCAGTGGCCTCAGTGCTGGAGTTCCTCCAAGACCGCTTCTCCGCCGGTCTGACCCCATCCACTCTGAAGGTGTATGTGGCTGCCATAGGGGCTTTCCACTAGCCTTTAGATGGAGGCCCGCTGGGTAGACACCACTTGGTAGTACGGTTCCTCCGTGGGGCTAGGAGGTTGAGGCCTGCGGCTCATCCCAGAGTCCCAGCCTGGGACCTGGCAGTGGTTCTCGAAGGGCTGGTTGAGGCCCCCTTCGAACTATTGGAGTCGGCTGAGGCGAGAAATCTGACCCTCAAGGTAGCTTTTCTCCTCGCTATCACTTCTCTGAGGAGAGTGGGGGACCTCCAGGCCTTGGCGGTCACACCAACTTGCTTGGAGTTTGCCCCTGGCGGGGTGAAAGCTATCTTGCACCCCAGACCGGGCTACGTGCCCAAGGTTCCATCTACGGGGATGGGGTCAGTTTTTCTACAGGCATTTCATCCTCCGCCTCACGCAATGGCAGAGGAAGCTAGGCTGCACCTGCTCTGCCCTGTCAGGGCATTGAGAATTTATTTGGACAGGTCAGCTCAGTGGAGGAAGTCGGACCAGCTTTTGGTGTGCTTTGGCCCCCCTAAGAAAGGGTTGCCTGCGGCGAGACAGACTATTAGTAACTGGATCGTTCAGGCTATAGCCACGGCTTATCGGGTGCGCAATCTGCCTTCACCCATAGCTGTGAGGGCTCACTCTACGAGGGGTTTGGCCTCCTCGGTGGCCCTCCTTTCGGGAGCCTCACTTATTGAGATTTGTGAGGCAGCGGGGGGGGGGGCTAGTCCGCACACCCTTATTAGATTCTACAAGCTGGACCTCCCGGCTACGCCGGGTGCTAGAGTGCTCGCTTCCTGAGTGTGCCTGGTACGTCAGCTTCACACCAGGATGGGCGTGTTTCGGTGTGGCATAGTGGGCATTCGTTCCCCGAGTTTCGTCACTCGACGACGCAGTGTGAGTTCCCTCGAGATAGGGAACGTCTCGGGTTACTTTTGTAACCCTTGTTCCCTGAGAGGGAACGAGACACTGCGTCTCGTCGCCACACCTTCACGTAGAGCGCTCGCTTCATCGCAAAGGCTGTCTGTTGTTTGGGGCGGCGCCTTCTTATAGCTTCCGCGTACGCCATCGCCTACTACGTCATGAGGTTGCACCAATTGGATTGGTGGCTGATTTCATTCATACTTCAGAGCTGTCACGCTGGGGGCGTTCCCCGAGTTTCGTCACTCGACGACGCAGTGTCTCGTTCCCTCTCAGGGAACAAGGGTTACAAAAGTAACCCGAGACGTTTACATGCAAACCAGTAAACGGACAACGCAAGTAAACCACGTTTACATGACTATTTATAAACCGGGTTATATAACGAGTCTGCGTTTATAATATATGTCCTTATTTCATGCAAAACGCTAGCTCGCTCTGTCTGGATGCGTTTAAATCTGCTCTAAATTTGCGTTTTTGTCACCTATCACATATGCGCACTTCAATAAGCCGACAGAAAGCTGGTTAATGCGTTTACATGCAGCGTGAAATCGAGGTAAGAGCCAAAAAACTACCTGTCCCGACCGGTTAATGCTTACGCCGTTTATAACCTTACTCAGATAAAAAAAACAAATTACCGCATTTACATGTTCATTTTAGACTTATTGGGCATAATCGGCTTAAGAAGGTGCATGTAAACGCACCCAGTGAGACCTGCACTCGGTTTAACGTAAACAAGACTTAATAAATATATATTTCAGTAGGCCTAGTCACCATAACTTAAATGAAGAACAGTCAGTTTGGAAATGATGTCTGAACTTCTGTCATCGTACTTCAGCATCGACTCCTCAGTCTCCTCACTCTCCCGCGCACATACATTTGAATCCACGTTGGATCCAACGGTGTCTCTCAGGTGCATGCGCATGTCTGGCATGCGCATACGTTTTTTTTTCTCCGCAAGGCTTGTTCGGCAAACACAGATTTTTCACTTTAACTTGATGAATTGGCTGAACACAATTTAATATGTTCAGTGAATCTATTTTTTTATTTTACCTGTACACCATAAGCTAAAATTACCCCAATGCATCTTTTTGTTTGGGGATAATTATTTTAAAGCAATTTGTTGAGTAAATATTTAATTGTCAGTTTCCACAATTCTTCAATATTTTTTTTTTACAGTGTATTTTATTTATTTATTTGTTTAAATTAATGCATTTTTAATATATCTTAGTAGAATATATAGTCTAGTGTTATGACAGTTCTATGATAAAATCATTTCAGAAAGTGAATCTAATGCTAATTGCTACAAATTGTAAATATTTTTTTCAGTAGGTTTTCAGTTGTTTACTGTAGAGAATAATGGTTAAGGTTAGGGATAGCTATTTCATGTACTAACAAACATAAACAAAATATAAAATAATGTGATAAAATAGCAAAATAACAAACGTACTTGTTTTGAGGAGCTCATTGACAGTCATTTTAAATGTGATGGTGTATTATGTCACGTGAATGTTTTGATACCATTATTTTTATGCTGTTTAATTGAAATAATAGCAACATCCTAAAATCCTTCAGAGAACACTAATTTTTAATAACAAATAACCATAATTTAATATATTAGATGTCCTTCTTATGATAATCTATTGAGCTGTCCCAGGGATTAGCTCTATTAAAGATCAGAAGCGATGGACTTTGAGGTGTTCTTGATTATTAATCACACCTATATGAACTAATCTCTCTGAAGCGCACACCTTAACATGTGCTTATTAATAGTTGGTCATACTTAAAATGTCTGAACCAAAACGTGTCTGAGGGTTTGCCCAACTAAGCAACTAATCAGTAAATAATTTTCTTTTGTATTGCATGTCATTGTACAGAATTATTTCCGAAAATAGTTGATCATGTTTTATTTTGCATGTGAACTTATTTGGCTGTGATACTAAAGATACCCTGATGGACTTCTGTAGAAAAGAGAGGGCTTTTTGGGGAGTGGTGAAGTCACGGCATGTCTGCTTGCTTTAAGGAGGTGCAGGAACAGAGTGGGGGGGAAAAAAAGCGATTGGGCGAGACAACTTGTTTATACTTTTTTTCCTGCAAATCTCTTACACTTTCTCACTCCCAGTTACTCTAATTTAATTGTTTGCTTTTCTGACTTTGAGTTTGAAACTACCATATGAAGTCTTAATATAATACTTTAGAATTAAGTATGTTTTTAGAAATTTTAAAAGGGCCTTGGTAACCCTAATGTTTTAAATTATTAATTTGAGTTCAGTCAAAATAACTTTTATGAGTATTTAGAACTTTCTTTTTCTTTTGAGTTTTCAAAACGGACACATTTTAAGTCACCTGAATTAATTGTTTCGGGTTTTATGAACTTGTTTATTTTAAACAAAACTTAAACGTAGACAAACTTAAATTGAAATGAAGCTGGGATTTCTATTTCCCAGCATACTTTGCTGATACTCAAAAGGGAGAGAAAAGGCTAAAATTGATTGTTATATAATGATTTTTTGCCAGAATAATGTAAGTGGGAGATTTAGTCGTGTTTACAGCTTTGCTATGCTAATTTCAAAGAGTGTCGGTTATGTTGGGTTTTGTTGGGGTTTTGTTGTCACCATCATGGTCACGAGTGAAGCAAGAGCTTGGTTTGAGAACAGATATATGTATGTTCAATGTTTCAAATTCCTGTATTCATTCAGCAATTGCTATCCTATATGCTATCAAAACATTATGTTACAAATGATCAGGGGTGTGCTTCCCGAACAACAGAAAAAAAATCTTGTGACAAACTAAAAGACATAAATGACATTCGTATGCATTCAAAATAAAAGATATAGATTGTACTAAATGTCAGCTTGCTTATTTTGCTCAAGATAAGGATTTATTAAGTCCACATGTCATGGAAACAGGAAACTATGCTTCTCACCACACGTCGATAGCTGTCATTTCAACCACACAAGTTTGCAATGCTGTTTGCAAATGTTCGTTGGAACTATAGTTTTGGGAAACACAGACTCGTTGAACTATGTTGATAGCAAATGACTATAGTTGGCTAACGATGCTTTTGGGAAAAGCACCCCAGGTTAACAGTTACTGAATTAGCTAATTAAAGGAGTAGTTAAAATTAAAATTACCCCATGATTTACTCACCCTGCAAGCCATCCTAGGTGTTATATGACTTTGTTCTTTCTAATGAACACAATTGAAGTTATACTAATAAATATCCTGACACTTCCAAGCATTATAATGGCAGTGGCGGGAGCTCAAAAAAGCACATCCATCCATAATAAATGTTTTCCACACAGCTCCAAGGGGTTAATAAAGGCCTTCTGAAGCCAATCAATGGGGGTTTGTATGAATAATATCCATATTTAAAAAGTTAATAAAGTAAAATATCTAGCTCCTGGCAGACCACCTTCTGCAGAAAGTTTAACATCTCTCACAATTCAAAACACGTTTTAGTGATACGTCGTGCCAGTTACACTTTTTCCATAAGTTGAATACGGAAGGCAATCTAGATGTTTTACCTTAAGGTTTTAAATATGGATATCTTTCTTACAAAACTTTAATTTGCTTCAGAAGGCCTTTATTAACCAACCAGAGTATGTTTATGAGGGATTATATATAGTGCATGTCTGTGAAAGCTCCCGCCATCCCAGCGGCTCCACACTGACAGAGTAGCAGCAGGAGTGGTATGACTGTAACAGGAGAAATACAAAGTTTATTTCAGTCACATAATAACAATCAGTCATAATCTGTTCTGTGAACTTAGTTACTTACGCAATAATGCAAGCAATCCAAGGAAGAGCTGGCAGATTCCAGCAGGTCCAAATGTTGACCCCTTCTTAACCGTTCCTGCTACAGTTCGCGCACAAGCCCCCCGGTCTGTACAGGTACACACTTCCACCACTATTTTCTGAGGTTCTGGACATCCCACCCCCTGCTGGTCCTTAACATCCACCGTCAGCTCATGTTCTCCTGGCCACATCTTCTCTTGGGTCCGGAAGATGGCAGTGGTATCTGATGAGAAGAAGAACAGAATATCTCAAACACAAAGTCAGTAGCGACATCCTAAATAACAGATCTCTGACTAGTACTTCATATTTTTGAATTCCTATCTTAGATAGATTGATACAGATATATAGATAGATGGATCAATGTGTATACTATTTAAATGCTTGATTGACCATTTCCCTTTAGTTCCTTCTGGGACAACATTGAAGGTGAATGGAGCTCCATTGGGTGGTGCATCCTCATCCACTGCAGTGACTAAGACTGCGTCCTTATCAGTACAAAGTCTCAGGACTTTGCTTAACAAAGTGGGGCAGTGGTCATTAAAATCCTCTACCTGGATGGCAATGGTGCCCGTTGCAGTCTTGGAAGGCAAGTCTATAAGAGAAAAGCAAATGCATATTATATATATATATATATATATATATATATATATATATATATATATATATATATATATATATATAAACTATTAATAATAATAATAATTTATATTTGCATTTCATATAAACATTACAAAAATATAATATATAATAAAAAAAGATAAATAAGAAAAGAAAGTCAAGAAATCAAAATAAAAGAAACCTGTAAGGCTACTTCTCTTAACTTAGTTAAAAAAGAAAGAAAGAAGATATAAATTGTCATTGAATGGCATAAATCCAATATTAAATAATGTTATTAAGTATTTTACAATTTAACTTGCAGATGCTTACATTACTTATTCAAACGTCACTGACTCAGTAACTATTGTTGATTAATGTGAAGATGGGGCGGAAAATGGCGGCGTGAAGTTGACATCTTGGGTGAATCTGTCCTTGAACATTTCTCTATTTACTTGTAAATTTCAGTGCATTTCATTTAATATTGCATTTATTTCTTACTCTAAGCACTGTTTGATCAGTTAGGGGATCTTTTGGTTATACTTTTGTTTTTATTTATCTTTTTTATTTTTGTCTTTGTGAAGTTTACGTTGACAGTTTAACTGTTAGCACGGCTCTTTGTTCGTAGTCTTTCTTTTCTTGTTTTTTCTTGTCAGTGCCGTGAATGCACTTTCAGAAGAACTTTTTGGACTATGACAAGACAAAAAACGCAAAAATAAATCGATGGAGTCATCATTAAGCCTCGTTGCTTGTGTTACGGTGGATTGTGAATCAGACTCAGGCGCACTCGTTCCACTACCTGAAACTCCGTTGAAGGAACCAACGGATAAAAGAGGCAGGAGTGAGGATGTTGGCCAGGATGACCTGCAGTCCCCTTTAGCCACAGTAATTATAACATCTCTCAAGTCTGTCATTAATGAAAGAGCCGACATCCTTGATAAAGGAATCGAAGAAGTGAAGAAATTTCTAACGGAGGAAATAAAGGATGTGAAAGGAAAAGTGGAGCGAGTTGAAACGGGTCACAACTGCGGAAAAAAAGAATCGGTGAGCTGGAGAACAAAGTACAGGATCTTTCTAGATACCAGAGGAGATGGAATCTGCGCCTTTACGGTTTACCCGAACAACCAGGAGAAAACGTCAGACAGAAAGTATTGGAGATTTGTGAGGCTGTCGTCCCGACCTCTGCTGGCAAAGCTCAGGAGTTTATCGATGTGGTACACCGTTTGGGAAAAGTGAGAAGCGAGAATGCTCAGTCTGCCGGCCAAAAGACTCGAGGGATTATTCTACAATTCACAATGCGTCACTTTCGCGACGCGCTCTGGAAAGCTGCAAAGAACTCTCCTTATCTGGCAAAACACCATTTACGGTTCGCAGAAGATCTGTCCCCCGAAGATCGAGAGCAGCACAACAAACTTTGGCCACTAGTTGAGAAAGCTCGGCAACAAGGACGCCGCGCTTACTTTGTTGGTCCAAAGGCGTATATTGATGGTAAAGAACTTGCCCTACAGACTTTCGAGGTGGCCGAGGGAATCTAAACCCTGGTCTGAATCTGTTGATGTGCTGTTTTGGTCTTTTCATTGCGTTTTTTGAAGAAAATAACTTGTAATAACAATGTTTCCAAATTTTTCTATTTGCTCAGTTAATGCAAGAGGGTTGCGTAATGATGTTAAACGTAAAGCATTTTTTTTTTATATGCAAAATCGCTTAATACTGATTTTTGTTTTATACAAGAGTCGCATGTAAATTTTAGTGATGTTAAGTTTTGGAAATCACAGTGGGGAGATGAGTTATTTTCTTCATTTGGTTCAAATTTATCAGCGGGTGTTTTAACTTTGAAACACAAGTTTAGGGGTAAGATAATAGAAACAATATCTGATCCTGAAGGCCATTTTCTTTTTTTATTGGTTACTTTAAATGATATTTTCTTTGTCCTGGGTAACGTTTATGGATTTAATTCCACAAAAAAGAACCTCAAATTATTTAATTCAATAGAAACGCATTTAGAGTATTTCAAATCTAAATATCCTAATGTGTTTATTCTCTTGGGTGGAGACTTCAACCAAACTTTAAATAATAATTTGGATAGATTACCACCTAGATTGTCCGATAGTACACCAGGCCTTTGTGGTTTGATCTCTCGATTTGGTTTAATTGACATTTGGAGAGAAAAACATCCTCATGAGCTACAGTTTACTTGGTCTAACAATTCAGGTTCACTTAGATCTAGAATTGATTTTTGGTTAATCTCGGACTCCTTATCGAATTTTGTCAATAGAGATTAACCAAAAATCAATTATTTTATCTCTCGATAGCCCCTCTTCTTACTCAAGGTCATATAATTCATATTGGAAACTTAACTCTGCTTTGTTAGAAGATGCGGAAATTTGTCGATCTATCATATCTAAAATTACTTTTTTTCTTAATAAAGCTCAATCTGAAGATAATTTTGGTTCTAATTGGGAACTATTAAAATATAATATTAGATTACTTCTTATCAAAGCTGGATCTCAAAAAGCTAAGCAATATAAAGCAGAAGAACTTGATATTGTTAAGACTTGTATATCTCTCCTGCCTTCCTTTTGAGAATTTATCTGTTGACCAGAAATCAGAGTTAGCTGAACTTCAGAATTCATTAGATAATTTGTATGTTCGAAAAGCAAAGGGTGCTTTTGTTCGCTCAAGAAGGAGGTGGTTAGAGGATGGTGAATGTAATTCCAGCTATTTTTTTAGATTAGAGAAACAACGAAGTCATCTAAATTCCATAAGTAATCCTAAAGTAAATGGTGTGGTTTTAAACAATTATAAAGAAATTTCTAATTATTGTAAAGGGTTTTATAAAGATCTTTATCGTTCTAGATACTCTCAACAGAATTCAGATTTATTCTTTAACTCCCTCGATATGGACCTAATACCTAAAATTAATGATACTGGAAATAATGTATGTGACACTCCTATTCAAATTCAAGATATCTCTGAGGCCATTGACAAGTTAAAATTGAATAAAGCTCCAGGAAATGATGGTTTGACCTCAGAATTCTATAAGAAATTCTCAAATCATTTTTCACCCTTTCTTTTCAGTGTCTATTTAGAAAGCCTTAAAAAGGGTATTCTCCCACCATCTTTGACTCAGGGTGTTATAAATTTAATCCCTAAACCTCAAAAAGACCACTCTCAATTGGAAAATTGTCGACCTATAAGTCTTCTAAATAATGACTATAAAATTTTAGCCATGATTTTTGCTAAAAAAAATTAAATGTGTAGATGATATTATAGAAGAATGTCAATCGGGCTTTATAACAGACAGACTTATCTCAAACAATATTAGACTTGTTCTTGATATTTTGGATTCAGATTTGATCTTGGATGACAGTTTTCTACTTTTTCTTGATTTTTATAAAGCTTTTGATTCCATTGAATTTCCTTTCATCCTTAAATCTTTGAATATTTTTGGTTTTGGCCCTAACTTTATTAATGCAATTCAAACTTTGTACAATAATGCCAATGCTTCAATTAAATTACAGCATGGTACGACTCATAGGTTTAACATAGAGAGAGGCATTCGTCAAGGCTGCCCTATTTCGCCTTATCTTTTTCTGCTACCCATGCAACTTTTAGCCATCCACATTCAAAACAGTAATTTGAAAGGTATCTCTGTAGCAAATCAATCAATATTAATAAGTCAATTAGCGGATGACACAACTCTTTAAAAAAAATAAAGATCAAGTTAATTTAGCCTTAGACAAAATTTGATTTTTTTCCTCTGCTTCTGGTTTATGTCTTAATATCCATAAGTGTGAGCTTTTATCTATAAAAGATTCTACTGATGTTAAAATTTGTGATATCCCAGTCAAATCTGAAGTTAAATATTTAGGTATTATTATGTAAAGATCAGAAAAAGAGAACAAAGCTTAATTTTGAACCTCTTATTCTCTCTATCCGACGCAAACTGAATTCTTGGTTACAACGTGATCTGTCAATAACCGGTAGAGTGTTACTTTCTAAGGCAGATAGTTTATCTCGGGTTATCTATCCTGCTATGGTACTGGATGTTTCAGTGGAAATTTGTAGAATGCTGGATAAAATTATAGTCGACTTTGTTTGGAATTCTAAAACTCACTTAATTAAAAAAAAGTGTTATGTTAGCTAATCGGGGTATGGGGGGGGGGGGGGGGGGGGTTGAGTTAGTGGATTTTTCTACTCTTAATAATTCCTTTAAAGTGAAATGGATAAAAACCTTTTTAAATAACCCCACATCCTGTTGCAATTTTATTCCAAATCATATTTAATTCAGCTGGAGGTTTACATTTTTTATTGCGCTGCAATTTTGACATCTCTTAAATACCTTTAGCTTTGTCTTGTTTTCATAAACAGGCTTTAATAAGTTGGTCACTTATATATAATTATAATTTTTCTCCACATACCTACTTTATTTGGAATAATAAAAATATTAGATATAAAAATCGTAATTGGTTTGCGGATTGGATTTTTAGTTAGTCAGCTTTTAGATGATCATGGTGTTCCTTTTACTTATGAACAATTCATGCAAAAATGATCTTTTCCAGTCCCCCCAAGAGAATATGCCATTGTGTTTGGTGCAATTCCCGATTGTATTATACATTTAGTAAAGTCTGGCCCTAAAGGTTCTTTAGACTCTCTTCTTTTTGACAACACTAACTTATTTGTTGACCAAACTCTTTTTATTACTATGTCAAACAAAGTAATTCGTTCAGTTATTAATAGATCTCAAATTTCTTTACCTGCTTGTGTGAGTTTTTGGAATAACATATTTAGTGATATAGAATGGGATGAGTTTTGGCTTCTTCGACAAAAATTCTTCTTATCTAACAAAGTTGTTGAAGTCTCTATTAAAATTATCCATAATTGTTATCCAAAAAATTATAAAATTGCTAAATTTAATAATAGTATTTCACCCAATTGCTCTTTTTGCCTTCAGTATGAAGAGACGAGTAATCACTTATTTTGGGACTGTACTTACTGTAAAGTCTTTTGGATTGATTTTTCAAATTTTGTAAAAAAATATTTATATCCAGACTTTTGTATAACCCCCAAGGTTGTGTTTTTTGGTTATTCTCTGAATTTAGACCCTTTTCATTGTAAATTTATTATTCATTTACTGCTTTATTGTGCTAAATTGTACATTCATAAATGTAAATTTTCAAAAAAAACTCCCTACTTCTTTATTTTCAGGAAAGATTTTGATATGTATGTAAATTCTTTAAGAAATTCCAATAATTGTATTGCATGTAAGACTCTTTCTTGGTGTAAGTCCTTTAAGCTTATATAGCTTGCTTTTGGTTTTTTGTATGTAACCCTCATTGTTCTTTTGTCCTTTGTAATTGTGTTGTTCGTTTGCATAATAAAAAAATAAAAATAAAAAAATAAAAAAAATAATGTGAAGATGACGCCCTCTACAGAACATGTTATGTATCTGCAATGTCCTGTGGTCATATTAAACAATATGGCACCCTGGAAGTGTGATTTGTCAATAAGTTATTGAAGTACACTATCATGTTGGTGGTGAACAACATATCTGGCAACAGGTCAAAAATACTTTTTTTGTATACATATTAGAAAATTAGAACATCTGGCGAATCCACATCCTTAAAAAACTACAAAGATTAAAAAGTTGTCCCTTTTCCGTGGAACTTGCCTTGAGTTATGCTGTAAATTGTGGCGTAGTAGGTGCCGTTAACTAGAAACTTGGACTCGCGGTCAGGAGCCTTGTTCATTCGAACAGCTCCAGTTGTCTCATCGATGCTCAGCCAGTTATCTGGGTCAGAGGCTTTAATATACCTATAGGAAAAGGGAACATAGTTCAGGCTCATTTATCATTAATTTAGGTGTTGATTTCTCTCTCTTTTTTTTTGTTTGTTTTTTAAACTGTTTTAATGTAAACATACTTTACGTTGGTAGCTTCCTTTCCGGTGTCTTCATCAATAGCCGGGTACCTTGTGATGATCTCATTACTGTTAAAAGTCTTGCCTTCTGAGATGGGAATGGCTTTTATTAGGGGCATAAACTTGGGTCCTTCTGGTTGGTTTTCACCTTTACATTCACGTTGTAGATCTGACCACCTGTCGATGACCATGAACTGCTACTTGAACCACCGCTGCTGCTGCTAACACCTCCTCCTCCTCCTCCTCCTCCTCCACCACTGCCCCCAAAGTTGACATTCATTCCTGATTGTCCTCCAGTTACAGAGGGGTGAAACAGAGCATTGTTGACTACACCAATACCAAGCTTCAGGTCTTTGACATCCTCATAATCAACAGCCTAAAAGGAAAATGGACATGAGATACCATCTTCAGACAAATGGCTGAGAGTATAATCTGCTTCAGAACAGTTCAATGCTAGTGCCTACTTAGCATGCAAAAATGATAGTGTACTAGTGTTAAATGCTAAATAACTAGCAATGTTAGAAGTTTCGGGGACAGGGGTTGTACTGACACAAACATCGACACAATTTTGATTCAGTATCAATTCATATGTAAACAGCCAACATTTTTTTTTTTTTGAATACAGTTTGCCTTTTTTATTTTATACTTGGTTAAATTCAGTATTTTCTTGCATTCATTAATATTCACTATCATTAAACATATTAGGCTGTAAGTTATGAACTCTTAAATTTGTTTTATCATGTCTAAATATTTATTTGAATGAAAAGACTAAAAATAAATTAAATATGCAAGCAGTGATGAAAAGGCCCTCACACACGGGAAAACAGCAAATAGCAATATGCATTTAAGCGAGTAAATAAATGAGAAATACAGTAAAGTCATTTAAATGTGCCACACTTCCTGCTGACAGCAGGTGGCGCTTTGAATATAACCGAATATTGGCATGTAGATGTTTTCAGGACATGACTTTTATCAAACATCTGAAGTTTGGGGCAGATCGGACATTGTATGCAGTTCCAACAACAACAGTTGAGTTACAACAACTTCCTGTTTTATGGTGTAAATAGCATACGTTAGCACAACTCCTGTGTTGTTTGATTTATTGTTTCTAGAATGTTTGGGACTTGGTGGCATATTTTAATGTGTTTCTGTGAGTGAATTACAGTGAAAAGCACGCCATTTCCTGTAGCCACCAGGTGGCGCTATGACTAACTGAATATTGGCAAGTAAATGTCTTCAGGCCAGGACTCTTACTAGACATGTGAAGTTTGGGACAGATCAGACTTTGTATGCCTGACTTACAACAGCTGACTGTAACTGAATATTGGCTTGTACATTTTTTCAGGCCAGCGGCTGCATTTAAAAAAAAAAAATCTGTAGATTTCATCCTAAAAGTGTACTTAGTCACAAAAGCTAGATTTTGCCTACACACACACACACACACCGTGCTTTATACCAGCCATTCATTTTGTTTAGGCATGGCTAATACCACAGCTTCTATAGTCTCAAAACCCATATGCTCAAAGCGATGGGTCGGTGGTCGTCATCAGTGTAGGAGCGATATATCAGGCCTAGAACTCAAGACTCAATAATATTATCAAAAAGCACTAAGCAGCTCTTTCATAGTGTGCATATATATATTTTCCTCCCGCTGGAGAGAACACCCTTCTTCTGCTATTCACAGGGACCTGCTGTTCTATCCCTCAGCGAGAGACGAACACCCTTCGCATATAAATAAAAAAAAAAGAAATAAAAAGGCCTGGCTGTTTTCCTCCCGCTGGAGAGAACACCCTTCTGCTGCTATTCACAGGGGCCTGCTGTTCCATCCCTCAGTGAGGGGCGAACACCCCTCGGTACTTATTCATAAGAGGGGCCTGCTATTATCTCCCTCATCCAAATTCTATATTTTATTAATATTGTCTTTCTCTTTTGCAGGATGGAACATGGCTATGGTTTGGCGGTTCTGGGCAAGTAATACCTCTCATTATGTTGGGGGTTAATGCAAAGCTCTTGTATGGTCTATTAATCATGGAGCAAGAACCCTATAAAGGAACCATACCGGCAAAGATAATTGTGTTTCAATAAACTAAAGTATTGCCAAAGCGGTCCTTTCTAAAATCAAGCACAGCGTAGTTCAGTCAGGCCACGTAGGCATAGTTCTGCCAGCAGCTAATGTGGTCAGCTGTTATACCGTTCCAATCACTGCGCTTCTCCTATCAGACTGGGGACATACGTGGCATTTCTTCTCGGGAAGGACACTTAAACTGCTCGCAACCCTCCCTCCCTCCCTCCCTCCCTCCCCACTGTAAGTATCAGAATTACTGTTCACCTTCTGGCTGCCGTTTTCTTCTCTTTCAGATTACTCAGGATTTAAGTCCTAGATGTTATCGACCTCACTGGTGAGAGACACTCATCCTCATAGCCAAGGATCAGTAGATGCTCCAGGATTCACTGCACTTTTATATGTTACCACTGTTCCAGAAGACACTAGTGTCTTAAATCATCTGAATATCACTCAAGTAGTTAACATAGTTATTTATTATTATATTGAAAGGCCGTTGCTCGATGCCTCTGAATACACATACAGTTAAACCATTGTCACAGGAGAATACAGTGCTGTGGCCTAAGCCAAGGGCTTGACATTCTTTGTCTGGAACAAATGGGACAAATAAAATATAAAAATAACCAGAAACACGAGAATGATTCAGATTTTTTTGTTTTTATTATATTCAATGTAAACAGCGATTGATGAGTGTATCTCTGCCTCTGGTACGCTAACAAGTCGCGTTGAGGCTCGCGCTGCCTGTCTCTTTGTGAGAGACATTCCTGGAGAAATCAAAACAATTGAGCAGCAATATAAACTCACAGAAGAAACATACTGGGGTAAAACTGAGTTTTTTGTAGTTGTTGATATTTATGATTTATGATTTCAATAAACAAGTAGCCTAATTAATATAAAGTTACTTACATTTTAGATCCAAACAACCTTTTTTGTTCCATTTCACCCATGATTTCACCTACGGAAATAGTTCCAGAGGAAAGCAACACTCAGCGCGGTGTTTTGTTACTAAATGATTCAGCGTTTTGAATGAATCATTTGAATAAACGACTCAATGACTCACTCATGAAGACGATCCCTTGCTACCCCCTATTGGCGGTTATGTTTAAAAGTATGATTGCATGTTTTATTTAGAACATCAATCTTATAACATTATTTATTGCAGCTGTATTTTTTGCAGTTTAAATTATTTAATTTGATTGGTAACAGCCTATAGTGTTTTTACTATTATAACTGAATTTATTAATCAAATATAAGAATTTAACATGAAAGATGATGCATACATTTAATACGATTTAAAAAAATGGCCTTTATAAAATTAAATAACGCCCTGGGGTGAATATCACAAATATGCAGATTTAAGTAGGCCTATGTAAAAGCTGACAGAACACTGATGAGAATATTACTACAGAATCAATATATGTATACCACCAATTTAATTTAATTTGATTAAATTAATGTTTAAGTTGATAATTACAAGAAATATTGTAACTGTTACTAACTTTTAACTGCTGTAAAGAGCACCTTATTTGTTTAAAGTGTTTGCAAACCATATGTTATTCCACTTTTGTTCATTTAGCAGCACTTTTGTATTCATTATTGAATTTTGCGCATACTGCGATTAATTGCAATTAATCACAGAAAACCATGCGATTAATCCCGATTACACATTTGAATCATTACACAGCACAATTTTTTTTTTTTTTTTACAAACACAAGAGTCTTTTACATAACATTTATTTCATGCACATTTTGGTTCATCTGGACAGATGATCCACCGAATCCCACGTTACCAATAAAGGACTCTGTGGCGGATACCATGCCTTTTTGATGACCTCCCTGGATCATTTCTGATCCCCCTTTATTCTCCACATAAAGGACATTTTGAGTTCCACCATAAGTGGAAACACCTTTTTGGAGGGACTCGTGAATCACCTGGCCCCCTTGTCCTTCCATGACCATCAGGCCCTGAGATCCAGCAACCCCTCTCTGAAGCATATTTCTGCGAGTGTGTTGAACTTTGGCCCAAGGTCATTCAGAAACTCTAGGTCATTGTTATCTTCGAGCATGCTGCAGCAGCCGACAGAGCCAACAGGGGAGCCCTTCCCCTCATAACCATACACCATTGGTTCATTCTTAGCAAATCCATCCTTCAATCCTCGGCTTTTCTGTAACACACATAGAACAATACATATATGTGATCCACATAGAGATATATAGAAAGACAGGCAGAAAGATAGACAGATAGCAGTCCCGGTGCAAAAGGGGGCCTGGCACGATCTGTGAGTCACTAGTGTCGCCCTGGACGAGCCTGTCTCCCTTCACCAACTCCATATCACGTCCCACCAACCACCAGTCCTTGCTTGTTTGTACAATATATATATTTTTTTAAATCAACAGGCTACTGTTATCAAAAGTTATTGTTTTGTATATACACAACTCCTTAATAAATCTAAAAATGTGTTTGGTCTGACTTAAAAAAGATATATATTTTAAACAGATTTGATTGGTTCTGTGAGGTGCCATGATTCTGCTGTGATCTTTGTTTGGAACTATTTTTGCATCTAAAATAGAACAAAAACAGTCAATATCGCATCTAAAATGTAAGTGACATAATACTGCAGTTTTTCTCAGTCGCTTTGGTACATTTCTCAGATCAGAATTGAAATTCTCAAAACTACCTGTTCAATTCTCTCATCATTGTGCCACTTGTGCACATAAAAAAAGCAGTTTCTCATTTCTTTGAAGAAGTTACAAATGCTTTGGTACATCCATGCAAATGATTATGTACAATTCTCTGTTATTTCCTACGTTATCAGTTGCTTATGTCATGTTGATCAAAATGTATTATATTGGTAGCCTAGAAATCTAGACGCACCCTAGCGGCAGCAAATTTACTCTGCCCGCAAGTGTCGTCTAGGAACTCTCAATACCCTTGTGAGCTGTATTCCCCTCACTCTGGACGGGCCAATCACATCGTGTATAGAGTCGGTGGGTGGGGCCATAATGACGACGGCCGAGTTGCGTTTGCGTGCTTCTAGTAAACACAGAAACTGGCAGCTTATTATAAATCATAAATCAGCTTTGACCGCGATTCTAGAAGACTTGGAGTTAAGCTTTTCTCTGAGAAAAGAACAAAGAACGGCACTGAAGTCATTCTTAAAAAGGGAAGATGTGTTCGGAGTTTAGCCGACCGGATACGGTGAATGTTTAATCTATCAACAAGCTCTGTTTCACCTTCGTTGCTCTGGTTGGTGGTAGCGCTATCCTATCGCGTGCAGAGGGAGTTTGAAAGACAACCGTTTATCCCGCCCCTCGGATTGAGCCCTGTCAATGGTGAGTTTCCAGACCAAACATCTTGATGTGGGTCTGGCTTGTCAGGCTATTATATTGGGTCTCTGTTGAATAGTCTCACCCCCCACAACATTTAGGCACACGCTCATAGCATAAGTCTTTACATGCAAAATGGTTGAACAAGACTGAGAAAAACTGTAATTACTTGTTGTTCATTGAAATCAAGCAGTTCAGGCAGGCCACGTCAGTCAAGCTCGCATCAGCTGATAGTCAACTGTTCCTGAGGTGTACCAATCCAGTTTTGACATCTATCACCACGGCCATTAAACATTCCCATTCTTCAGCATCTCTTCTATCGCATAGCTGCTCACAAATCAAACTCCTCTAACCACAACTCCGCCTTAACCTGTATTTAATCGGCCTTAGTCTGGTACCTAACTTTAATCTGTTTCTTTCTGTACAGGTCTCTTCATTGTAAGCATTTTTTTTCTCATGTATTCTGTTTGTCTACATCTCCTGTAATTGTGAATTGTAATTATGTATGCATAAACTGGTTCTGTTCTATTACCCAGGGGGGTTGACATGCTGCTCTGCCTGCTCTGTTCAGGCATGGGGTGTTTTTGCCCAGAACAGAACCATACCACCAACACTAAGTATTATATTATTGTAATAAATAATATACTTGACAAAGTGGTCTGACTGAACTATAGAATTATAAAAATCAATGGCATGAGGCTGTGTGAGCCTCAATAGTGCAACCTTGTTAGGGTCTGTACAGTACCATTATTCAGTATCTATCGCGTTTTGGTGATTCCCTAGTCATTTTTTTATTATTGCCGTGTTGATAGATGGATGGATGGATGAATCGATAGATAGATAGATAGATAGATAGATAGATAGATAGATAGATAGATAGATAGATAGATAGATAGATAGATAGATAGATAGATAGATAGATAGATAGATAGATAGATAGATAGATAGATAGATAGATCATATACACATAATCCTGTAGGTATATTTCACCTGTGAATAGTATTCATCTAGGAACATTTCAGACACAGCCATTCCGTCAAAATCTCCAGCCATTTCTCTACTCATAAGGGTTTCATCTCTCCTCAATGAGTCCATGTAGGCCATTTCCATGTCATTGTAGCCACGGAAACCTATTATGGAATTGGATTCCATGAAGCCTCCTCCTCCTCCTCCTCCTCCAACACCATTAATACGCATACCACCCACATCTTTGGATTTTAAACTCATGGGCCTCCCACCACCATCAGTAAAATCAGTCGGTACTGGAACATCCTGTCAGAGAATAAATGGTTTGATATATTTAGCTTTATGACAAAAATAACATCTCAATCAGATTTTTGTTCCTGATATCATATCATACCCTGTCCTCTCCTTGGCCCTCAGTATGGTAAGAGATGAGATGCTCTTTAGTGTCATAGGGCATGTCTCTGAAAGCTCCCGCCATCCCAGCGGCTCCACACTGACAGAGTAGCAGCAGGAGTGGGATGACTGTAACAGGAGATACAGTGTTTATTTCAGCACCATAATAACAATCAATCATAATCTGTTCTGTGAACTTTGTTACTTACGCAATAATGGAAGCAATCCAAGGAAGAGCAGACAGATTCCAGCAGGTCCAAATGTTGACCCCTTCTTAAGCGTTCCTGCTACAGTTCGCGCACAAGCCCCCCGGTCTGTACAGGTACACACTTCCACCACTATTTTCTGAGGTTCTGGACATCCCAACCCCTGCTGGTCCTTAACATCCACCGTCAGCTCATGTTCTCCTGGCCACATCTTCTCTTGGGTCCGGAAGATGGCAGTGGTATCTGATGAGAAGAAGAACAGAAGATCTCAAACACAAAGTCAGTAGTGACATCCTAAATAACAGATCTCTGACTAGTACTTCATATTTGTGAATTCCTATCTTAGATAGATAGATAGATAGATAGATAGATAGATAGATAGATAGATAGATAGATAGATAGATAGATAGATAGATAGATAGATAGATAGATAGATAGATAGATAGATAGATAGATAGATAGATAGATAGATTGATAGATATACAAAGACAGATGGATCAATGTGTATACCATTTAAATGCTCGATTGACCATTTCCCTTTAGTTCCTTCTGGGACAACATTGAAGGTGAATGGAGCTCCATTGGGTGGTGCATCCTCATCCACTGCAGTGACTAAGACTGCGTCCTTATCAGTACAATGTCTCAGGACTTTGCTTAACAAAGTGGGGCAGTGGTCATTAAAATCCTCTACCTGGATGGCAATGGTGCCCGTTGCAGTCTTGGAAGGCCAGTCTATAAGAGAAAAGCAAATGCAAATATATATATAAACTATTAATAATAATAATAATTTATATTTGCATTTCATATAAACATTACAATAATATGATATATAATTAAAAAAAAGATAAATAAGAAAAGAAAGTCAAGAAATCAAAATAAAAGAAACCCGTAAGGCTACTTTCTCTTAACTTAGTTAGAAAAAGAAAGAAAGAAGATATAAATTGTCATTGAAATCCAATATTAAATAATGTTAATAAGTATTTTACAATTTAACTTGCAGATGCTTACATTACTTATTCAAACGTCACTGACTCAGTAACTATTGTTGATTAATGTGAAGATGACGCCCTCTACACAACATGTTAAGTATCTGCAATGTCCTGTGGTCATATTAAACAATATGGCACCCTGGAAGTGTGATTTGTCAATAAGTCATTGAAGTACACTATCATATATGTTGGTGGTAAAAAACATATCTGGCAACAGGTCAAAAATACTTTTTCTTATTCATATTAGAAAATTAGAACATCTGGCGAATCCACATCCTTAAAAAACTACAAAGATTAAAAAGTTGTCCCTCTTCCCTCAAACTTGCCTTGAGTTATGCTGTAAATCGCTGCATAGTAGGTGCCGTTAACTAGAAACTTGGACTCGCGGTCAGGAGCCTTGTTCAATCGAACGGCCCCAGTTGTCTCATTGATTCTCAGCCAGTTATCTGGGTCAGAGGCTTTAAAATACCTACAAGGAAAGGGAACATAGTTCAGGCTCATTTATCATTTATTTAGTTGTTGATTTCTCTCTCTTTGTTTTTTTTTTTTTTTTTTTTTAAACTGTTTTGATGTAAACGTACTTTACGTTGGTAGCTTCCTCTCCGGTGTCTTCATCAATAGCCGGGTACCTTGTGATGATCTCATTACTGTTAAAAGTCTTGCCTTCTGAGATGGGAATGGCTTTTATTAGGGGCATAAACTTGGGTCCTTCCGGTTGGTTTTTCACCTTTACATTCACGTTGTAGATCTGACCACCTGACGATGACAATGAACTGCTACTTGAACCACCACCGCTGCTGCTGCTAACACCTCCTCCTCCTCCTCCACCTCCTCCTCCACCACTGCCCCCGAAATTGACATTCATTCCTGATTGTCCTCCAATTACAGAGGGGTGAAACGGAGCATTGTTGACTACACCAATACCAAGCTTCAGGTCTTTGACATCCTCATAATCAACAGCCTAAAAGGAAAATGGACATGAGATACCGTCTTCAGACAAATGGCTGAGAGTATAATCTGCTTCAGAACAGTTCAATGCTAGTGTGTAGGCCTACTTAGCATGCAAAAATGATAGTGTACTAGTGTTAAATGCTAAATAACTAGCAATGTTAGAAGTTTCGGGGACAGGGGTTGTACTGACACAAACATCAACACAAGTTTTATTTAATATCAATTCATATGTAAATAGCCAACAAATTTTTTTTAGTTGAATGCAGTTTGCCTTTTTTATTTTATACTTGGTTAAATTCAGTATTTTCTTGCATTCATTAATATTCACTATCATTAAAATTCACATATTAGGATGTAAGTTATGAACTCTTAAATTTGTTTTATCATGTCTAAATATTTATTTGAATGAAAAGCCTAAAATTAAATTAATATGCAAGCAGTGATGAAAAGGCCCTCACACACGGGAAAACAGCAAATAGCAATATGCATTTAAGCGGGTAAATAAATGAGAAATACAGTAAAGCCATTTAAATGTGCCACACTTCCTGCTGACAGCAGGTGGCGCTTTGAATATAACCGAATATTGGCATGTAGATGTTTTCAGGACATGACTTTTATCAAACATCTGAAGTTTGGGGCAGATCGGACATTGTATGCAGTTACAACAACAACAGTTGAGTTACAACAACTTCCTGTTTTATGGTGTAAATAGCATACGTTAGCACAAGTCCTGTGTTGTTTGATTTATTGTTTCTAGAATGTTTGGGACTTGGTGGCATATTTTAATTTGTTTCTGTGAGTGAATTACAGTGAAAAGCACGCCATTTCCTGTAGCCACCAGGTGGCGCTATGACTAATATTGGCAAGTAAATGTTTTCAGGCCAGATGCTGCATTTAAAAAAAAAAATCATCCTAAAAGTGTACTTAGTCACAAAAGCTAGATTTTACCTACACACACACACACACAAAAAAAATCAGATAATATATATATATATATATATATAAAAAAAAAAAAATATATATATATATATATATATATATATATATATATATATATATATATATATATATATATATATATATATATAGTGTTGATTTAAGGTCTTTATATGATGTATTAAAATTAGCTTGGATGTTACGGTATGTAAATCACACCCTGTATGCTAGTAACTGTGTAAATATTGGATCTCTGTACTCTTAACTCTCAATATTATCGTGGATGGTATCATTACAATCACAAAAACCAGACGGTACCAAATCTTGTGTGCAAATTACAACAAAATGCATTAGTATAAAACTATACTCTTTCTGGGAAAAGAAAGATGGGCTTAAATAGATCACCCATTTTGATTAAGTCACGAGTAAGTCACCCCCCTTTACTGATTGGATCATCTCAGCCCATCTCATCTATAAAATCCTAGAGAACCAATGACTCTTTGCGAGCCTTCCGCCAAAGAGAGACGGACATTTTTGCCAAACCTGGCACCCAGCCAGAGAGAAGAGAAGAAGACCAGCGATTGCGCCCGAAAACTCATCCAAGAAACCGATCTGCGCTTCACTGCCCTGAAAGGACTCAGAGAACCACAACTGACACACACACCTAAAGCCAACTCAAAGCAAGTATTTTATTTTGCAACCATACTGCGTTTAAAAGGTTGTCCCAATCATTCCTGGTTTTGGAATATTAATTACTTGAGGTCTTTCGCAAAGGACTGCACGATAAAAGCCCCCCCCACCCCCCCCCCCCCCCTCTGTTTTACTTTATATTATTCGTTAAGTGTGATTTTTCCCTATATGTTGTTTGCTTTACCTACTTGTATATGCATATTTACATTGTGTGAAATCGTAGTTTTGTATGCTCTAGTTGTTTATTAAAACCCAATAATTTAATTGAAGGGAATCCTTGTTATTTTGCTCATAGATTTGAAGTCAATGATGACGTAAGATCTCAGCTACAAATCAAGCTTGATTTTCTTGTTTCTATTTCAGTAATACAAATTGTACAAATCTATGAAATATTATTTGTCCTGATCAAACAGATTAATGTTTCTTCAAGTTTGTAAGATTGATATTCGATGAAGAAATCTAATTTTCCACTCGCAAGACGAGAGGAAAATTTGGATGACTGAAATAGATTTGGATAAAGGTTACTTTTACATGATTTTAAGTCCCGTTATAAAGTTAATATTGTTATGAACAGCAAGCAAATCATATTCGTAGACTCATGACTATGCCCTCCATTTGAATGAATTATTCCCAGAGACTCATTGCTGTTACATAACAGAGCCGTCTTGACAGCAAGTAGCTTCAAGGCAATTTTTTTCAATGGGTTTGAAAGGGGCTTTTGAGAGCGCATTCATAACCACCAAAAAGTACCAGGGCCGGACAGCGGCTTCGATACTGGGTGTAACCGAAATGCCCCTCTCATAAATCGACAGACGACAGAGTGCTGTCCGATAGCTCCCGAGTTAAGACCCACATGACATGCTGCTGCAGCGGACAGATAAACCTTAAATGTAAAAAAGGCTCTGCCCTTATCTAAAAGGTCCTGTAAAAAAAAAAAAAAAACAGCACATCTGAAACTGAACGCAAGAAAGGAACGATGTTTGTATCTGTGCCCGAGCCCTCAAACGGCCACCATTTGAGATCATATAAGAACGTGTTGAGGCAGTCCTAGCTTTCTGAATGGTCTCAATCACTTTCGAAGATAATCCAGCTAAATTCAGATTTAGTCTCTCACGGACGAGACCCAGAGAGCTAGTTTCTGAAAAGAGGGGTGAAAAATTTCCCCCGTGCTTGTGAGAGGAGATCTCTGTGCGCTGACAACGGCCATGGCTGGTCGTAGAGCAAATGTAAATCTTTCACAACCAGCCTCCCCGGCCAGTATGGCACGATTAGAATCAAAATGTTTGCGTTACCAAATCCTCCGTAATGTCGGCACGGCTTTATTATTCCTAGGAAATGTGTTGTGCATAATGAAAGGAGGGTCCTGCTGCTCCACATAATCAGGTCCTTCACTAACAGGTGAAGCTTGTTAGAACGCACTCCTCCATATCATTTTATATATACCATTACTGTTGTATTGTCTGTCCTGACAAATACATGATGATTCTTGAGAAAATGCACAAAATGCCTCAGAGCTAGTAACACTCAAGACAGACCTTGAATTCTTCTCCCTCCCTTTACCACAGGTCACATTGTTGACGCAAAACTGAGACCGTTGCACTGAACATGGCGTTTGAATCGATAGGGGCATCCAAAAACTCTACTGTTTTTTTGTCAGAGAGGCCTAACAAACCCAGCCATAGCGATCTCTCTCCCACCACCCCTAAGCCCATATTCTGACCGCAACTTTGAGCCGCTCTGCGGGACGTGTGCAGGTTTAAATCTGCACTAATACGAATCTACTCCCAGAACGTTAGGTTGGGAGAACCAGAGTCCAGCTAAGGACCCATCTCCTCTAATAACTCCACCTGATAGGCTGTAAAAAGGGACAGTTCCCTCCTTTATGAAGAGGAGTTCTGAAGCATAGAGTAGAGACAAACTGGCCATTGCCATCTTGGAAACGCGGCTTCGTGGGTCATGCCTGGATAACAGAAAATGGCCAGAGGTGGGATGTGGGCGGAGCTGAAGTGATGCGATGACTATACAGACAGCGGATAAATGCTATCTACCTTTCAATCAAGGTGGCCACCCCTTAATTATGCAGAACTTAAAGGCTTTATATAAAGTAAACAAATTAATTATAAAAAAAATCCACCCCCTCACAGTTGTCATAAAGGGCAAAATTAGCCGTACCACAATTTGTACCAGGCTGCAAACACGTTTTTGTTTTTTTTTCTCCTGTAAAGTTGGGCATTTTAACATGGGACTCAATGAGATTCTCCTCCTTTCTGGAACCTGTCCCTAGTGGCCAGTCGATAAATTACAGTTTATGTTACTTCCGTATTGGCTTCAACAGAAACTGGGGGAGGTTGCCGCTTCGAGCTGACGCATCGAGTATAAACAAGGCTAAACCTGCATCAGTGCGGACGTTTGCAGAAGTGTGCATCGAGGGCGCATAACGGCCGCAAATGGGGTGCTCGCGAGCACACTTTAGAGACGGGGACAGGGCCGAACTTTGTGAGGCTGCCACGGTTAACCTTCCAGGGAAAACTCAAGGGGCCTCATTTATAAAATCTTGAGTAGAAACTGTCCTATATTTGATCAAAGATCATTTCTAAAAAAAAAAGAGTGTGTATGTGTGATTCCGAAAAACGAACGTACGCACAAAAAACGTGCATACGCCACTCTTATTTATAAATTGCAAATGATCTTGAAATTGTGTGCAGCTGAATGGTATCAGATCTCTGCCTTGTAAACGGCCCTAATTGATATCATTAGCATATAAAATAGCACCATTTAACGTCCACATTTTTACTTGAGAATGGCGAGCGGCGAGAAAAATAATTTTAGCGAGGCCGAAATCAGGTACCTGGCTGTGGGCGGCCATTGCAGGTCAGGAGTCTCTACGGGACATTGCGGGTCAGGAGTCTCTGGGCACCTTGCATCAAAAGCCCCACCCATGTGTATCCCACCTCCAGGTACGTAGCCGGAGCTGGTTTGTGGAGCGCAGGAGCGGCCTCGTGAGCGGCGGGATGTTAAATATTACACAAATTGTAATATAAATAATCCAAATATGAAAAAGATCTCAAAATATTAAATAAATATTATTTAACCTGAGGGTTAAATACAAGAAAAACATTAACATCAATGTTGCTTCTCCATAAATCTCCAGAAAAAAAATTATAGTGTAAATGTCATCGACATAATTTGTCAATGCACACTATGCTGTAATGTTCACCAAGAATTACTGCAAATTCCTGTACAGTAAAGCTGTTGTCTATCCTGCTTAAAGCCATTCAAAATGTACTGATAGCGTTAATTTGGCTCCATTAACTGCGTGGCGGCGATGCCGGCGAGATCAATGTTTTTCAATGGCTCCGACTTTAACTGAGGCGATACAGTGATCTATTGTGCCAAGATCTTAAGAGCACCAAAACGGTATATTTTGTTTGACTTTCGGATTTAAACTTACAAAATGTAAAAGCTAAGACTTTGTTTTGACTTTGTTCTGAATTTGTTCCTACACCTAGTATGGCTTGAGGGTAAGTAAATCATGGGGTTATTTAAATTTTTGTGAACTATCCCTTTAAGCAGCAAATAAGCGTATTAGAATGATTTCTGAAGTATCATGTGACACTGAAGACTGGACTTATGATGCTTAAATGGATTTAACATGGATTTAAGCGGGTAAATATAGGAGAAATATGGCAAAATCACTTGAATGTGCCACACTTCCTGCTGCCAGCAGGTGGTGCTTTGACTATAACCGAATATGTAAATGTCTTCAGGCCAGGACTATTATCAAACATGTGAAGCTCACCTTGACAAGCATCAGGATTGCCTCATTGGTCTTTGGGTCCATTTTAATGCTGAAGAATCCAGCCTCATTGCCTGATGCAATAAAGCACTTGGCCGCCCAGTTGTCTGTGTCCTTAAGATCCAGGTCAGTTACTTTGAGTCTTATCACCTCCACTTGAGCTGTATTTTCCTCAATACTAGCCTCAAACTATGGAGAATGGAAAAAATGCAGGGGATCATGGAACACTACCGGAAAATTGCAACTTTTCATTTTCTGTCGTTCTTCGTACACAATTTAACTGTACACATCACAACATGTAAATAGGAAAATATTGGAGCTATTTTGTCACTTATTGAGCAGTAGGCTAGATGGAGCCGTTTGCCTCCAGTTTTTGTGCTAAGCTAGGCTAGCAGTTTGTGTGTCATACAAAGTTATGGCACGCACAGAGATGAGAATGGTATGTATGGACTTATCTAACTCTTGGGAAACATCGAATAACCATAAGTCCCAAAAAGTCGGCATGTTCCTTTAATTATAACTGCAAGAACAGTTTGTTTTAAATATACTATAAAGGTCTGATGTACACATTCAATGCATTTAAAGGGATAGTCCACCCAAAAATCTAAATTTGATGTTAATCTGCTTGCCCCCAGAGCATCCAAGATGTAGGTGTGTTTGTTTCTTCACTAGAACACAATTAAGATTGTTAACAACGGTTGGAGTAAAAAATCTTAATTGTTGTTCTACTGAAGAAACAAACACACCTACATTTTGGATGCCCAGGGGGCAAGCAGATAAACATCAAATTTTCATTTTTGGGTGAACTATCCCTTTAAGAGCATTTCTTTTTAACAAGGGTATGTAGAAAATAACACTATTTAATATCAGAATTGTGACCTCCTGACTATTTATATTAACAAATTCATATAGTTACCTCATCCTTCTCCAAAGTAGGAATATTGTCATTAACATCTAGGATGACTATAGATACAGTAGCTGTAGCAGAATTTCCTTGAGCATCCCCATTCATGTCAGCAGCTTGCACCGTAAGAACATAACTGCTGTGTTCCTGTTCAACAGAAAGGAGTTTAATGCATCTCGACTGTTAGGCAGGAGTAATTTAGAAGCTACAGACACATAATCACACACATTAAATACCAGTAACTGGAAGCAAATACCTCTCTGTCAAGTGTTGGGTTGCTCACAGAGATTTCTCCACTGGATTTATTTACATCAAAGAAAAGTACACCATTATTTGGCTCTTGCTTGATTATGCTGTATGCTATCTTACTGTGAGGAGTGTGTGGCTTATCTGCATCTTTGGCAACAACTTGTGTTACAAAGGTCCCTAGAAAGGACACAGCAATTAAAAAAGATTCTCACTAGATATTTTAACTGACTGGTTAATCAGCCCTAATTACAAAAAAATCCGACAATGGTTGACAATGGCAATGCAGTGTGCAAACTCACCAACTGGACTCCTCTCATAAACGCTGCTTCGTTTTGGCTTGATGAAAACTGGCGAGTTATCATTCTGGTCCTCCACCCTGATGTTTACTATAATATTATCTTCTGCTATGGTGTTGTTAAAGAACCACGCAGTGCCAATAAGCTATACAAGACAAAAATAAAACAAGCCTTTACATTTAAACAGTAAGTTTTAATAATTATTTTGACCAAAAAATATTGTAATCGAAAATTGTATTAATATATGACATTCAAAACAGTTGCCCCTTTAAAACTGTATTCTAGATGTTATGAAAACTTGGACCCATTGTATATTAGGTGGCTTTAACTACTATGTACTAACATTTAAATTTATAATTTGATACAATGCACTCATTGTTTTTACATTTTACTTACATTTTTAAAAATACATGCATTTAATTAAATCTGCAATTAATTTATGTAGCTACATTTATAATATCACAGTTGACCCTTTCCTTACACATTACCCTTAAACTCACCCATACCACCACACCTGTCCCTAACTCTACCCTTAAACTTACCCATACCACCACACCTGTCCCTAACTCTACCCTTAAACTTACCCATACCACCACACCTGTCCCTAACTCTACCCTTAAACTTACCCACACCAGCACACCTGTCCCTAACTCTACCCTTAAACTTACCACTACCACCACACCTGTCCCTAACTCTACCCTTAAACTTACCCATACCACCACACCTGTCCCTAACTCTACCCTTAAACTTACCCACACCAGCACACCTGTCCCTAACTCTACCCTTAAACTTACCACTACCACCACACCTGTCCCTAACTCTACCCTTAAACTTACCCATACCACCACACCTGTCCCTAACTCTACCCTTAAACTTACCCATACCACCACACCTGTCCCTAACTCTACCCTTAAACTTACCCATACCACCACACCTGTCCCTAACTCTACCCTTAAACTTACCCATACCACCACACCTGTCCCTAACTCTACCCTTAAACTTACCACTACCACCACACCTGTCCCTAACTCTACCCTTAAACTTACCCATACCACCACACCTGTCCCTAACTCTACCCTTAAACTTACCCATACCACCACACCTGTCCCTAACTTTACCCTTAAACTTACCCATACTAGCACACCTGTCCCTAACTTTACCCGTCTCCCACCTCAATATCAGCAAAAGTGTTTTGCAACAAAATATGAACACATTACGTACAATATATTTATTTATTTTATGTAAGTACATAGTATTTTAGGCAGTCTAATATAAAGTGGCTCTTTTTTTAATGTTATGATATTTAAAAAAAAATGTTATGATATCATAATTGTACCATTGATGACTGAATTCACAAAAAATATTTAGGTTTTGGACCCACTTTATATTAGGTGGCCTTAAGTACAATGTAGTAACATTGTAATTAATCATTTGATACAATGCACTTATTGTGTACATACATGTTTTTACATTGTACTTACATTTAAAAAAAATACTTGCATGTAATTACGTCTGTAATTAATTTCTGTAGTTACATTTGTAATTACACAGTTGACACTTCCCTTACACCTGACCCTACCCTTAAACTTACACACACCACCACACCTGTCCCTAACTCTACCCGTATCCCACCTCAATATCAGCAAAGGTGTTTTAGAATATAATTTGAACACAATAAGTACATTGTACTTATTTTTTGATGTAAGTACATAGTACTTAAGGCCACCTAATATAAAGTGGGACCTAGGTTTTTACCTTTAATAAAAATATATATGTTTTTACTCAAACCATAAAAGTTGCTGAGATATATCCCTTGTGACAACTAGTCCTGTATAACATGGTTGTATAAAATATGCTTTGTATCTTTAATATTGTGTGTTCATTATTCTCACAGTGTAGTTTTCTCTCTCCTCCCGATCCAGAGGCGGTGTGATGCGAATGAACCCTTTGTACTCGTCTACTATGAAACAACCAAAAGGTGGCTGGTTAGCTCCTGGACCCCTTAGAGTGTAGCGCAGTGGGACGTCCCGGTCCATGTCTGATCGCATCTGAGAAAGTTAAAATAAGAAAAAATTATCAAACTATAATTTTTCTTTAGTTTTAACCAGTTGTATAACAGTTTTACCTTTAAATAAAGAAATTGCTTTACTAAGTAAGTACACTGAATAACTAGAATATTATTTTTCTATTTTAATCAAATCCGGCATTGTAATAGCTGTACATGCAACGAGTGGAGAGATTTGCTGTGTTGTATGGTGTCTCTATTACCTTGCTGATATAGGGCTCAGAACTGTAGTCTACATTTTCTATAATCTTTTTAAAAGGAACGACCCATTCCCTTTTATGACGAAGCTTCTGTGAACCTTTCCAACAGTCTCCAGTGCTCAGGATCTGTAAAACAACAAAAACAACAACAACATACAAATATTTTTTAAATTACATTTTATGTATTTTTTTATTTTTATTATGGTCTGGAATGCATTTCCCAAATACATTATTAGCCAGCTATGGTCGCAAGTTCCGTCGTTATCAACATTTAACAAGTCAGTGCTTACCGAAAAACCATAGTTCAAACTAATTTTTTAAAAATGTATTTAATTAATTATAATCTATAGCAAAAAAAAAAAAAAAAAAAAAAAAATCGAGCATGAATTCGATCTCATAATAATGAATCAAAAGCATTATCCACCACCTGGGTGATATCATATGTTGAACGACTGATTTGCAACTGTAGTCCTATGGTTTCGGGAAACAGTCGTGGCTAACTAGTTGATTTCTTCAACGATGTACTCTGGTAAATAATAATATGTAGTGTGTAGTTAAGCACCCCTGTTTGGTAGGTTTAATTGCTACATTTGTTTAACAAACGGTTGAGCAGTTTTTGTTGTTGTTTGTTTAGGAATGCAACTTCCCCTCAATATGTTAACAACAGTTACAAGTGAACATTCATTGCAATATTAATATTTTGTAACATCTCTCTTTTAAGACTCCCAAATGTAAAGAAGAAGAAGAAGAAGAAGAAGAAGAAGAAGAAGAAGAAGAAGAAGAAGAAGAAGAAGAAGAAGTGAAAAAGAGCAGGACTTTCTTAATCAGTATAGTTTTGCCTTGTTTTACAGTAAAAATATCTAAACAGCCTTCAAACAACATGTATTTTCTATTATTTTTTATTATATCTATTATTATAACTTATTTTTTAATACATTTTGTTTTTCTTATCTCGTTGACATATGTTTAATTTAAAAAAAAAAATCATAAAAAAACAGCTAGTCATGGAATAGCATTTTGGTGTCAGTATGATTTTTTGAAGTTGTAAATAAAACATCTCGGTATTTAACCCTGAAGAAGGGAACGGGTACGTCCCAATTCATCGGAGACGTCTAACCTATATGGTAAGGTTACAGTTAACCAATGAACAAGTTTTAACACCATTTCTGGCTTTTTGGTTAAACTTTAACCGTGCTGTTTTTTCTCAGGTAAGTTAATCTAGTTTTGGTACTGTTTATATATTTTTATTGGACAACAAGACAAAAATATAATTACACTTTATTTTTATAGTGTTAATTATATATTAGTTAAAATGTAATTATACATTTATTAATATCTATTAACAACATTCACTTATTACAGTTAGAGTTAAATTTGGTTATGGGTTAGTTTTTCAACATATATGGTTATTGCTATTAAATACAATGTAATAAATGTAATGTGTAACAAAAACACTAATATAGTGATTCCAAAAATACTGATTAGGAAATTTCCAAGTAAATAAATAAGAAGTGGAGAATGGAGACGTCACCCCAATTTATCGGTGACACCTGACATACGTCAAATTTGACTGACTGAAAGTTGCATACCAGAGTATGCAATTTCAGTTCTTGACAATTTCATGTTTAATTTAATATGTTACTTGCTGTTGTATTTGTGAAATTTACTACAATTTTTTGAGTGAATTTTTTTTCTACACCAATTAAATTATTAATGTCAATATACCAACCTCATTGAGGTATATTTTTTTATAATAATGCATGTGGTACTAAAGACCACACATTCACTAAATGTAAGTTTAGTAATTGAATTATTCCCAAAATGAATTGTGCTTCTGTCCCTTACAGGGATTCATGCATTTTACTTGCAATTGTAATTGCTTTGTTAAATATAATATTCATTTTCAGTATGCTGCATAACTAAAAAGACAATATTTTGCTATAAGTGTAAATGTGTTGTTTGTCTTTTAAAATATGATATTATTGGTTGCATTTTACAAAAAGTTCCTATTAGTCACTATAAAAAATATTTGCATGATTTGTTATCTCAACTCTTTAGATTTTGTCAAATCAATTTAGATAATTAATGCGGTTCAGATAACAATATTTTACGTTTCCATTTATTAAACCAATCTTGTTTAGATTTAATCTAATCTCTAAAATCAAACTCCAATTTTTATCTCAGTGAACTCAAAATTGTACAGCAATCAGGTAACTTACTTTTTTTTTAAAGTTAAACCAACAATAATTTTTTAGTAGATATTATCTTTTGTTAATGTATGTTAACTGTCCATTTTTAGTTCATGTTAGGTTAGAACTGTTTCTGAAAAGTATCATGAGTTTATAGAGACTCTTGGTAGCAATACTTCGATCTGACTTTTGATGCTTTTGGGAAATGCAGCCCAGGTCCATTAAATAATATTTACAGATATAACATTTGATTTTACTTATGTTTTAGTAAATGTTGAAACATTAACCAAGACAATAAATATTTAAGAGGAATATTTCATTGTTGGTTTATCTTAACTAATGAAGTTAAGAAATGAAACCTTATTGTAATGTGTTACTGTATAAATACTATGTATGGTAAGGTTACAGTTAACCAAATAATACTTTTTAACACCATTTCTGCTTTTTCTGTTAAACTTAACAATGCAGTTTTTCTTCTCGGGTAAATTAATCTATTTTTGGTAATATTTAGATATTTTTATTGGAAAATGAGACAAAATACAATTACACTTTATTTTAAATGTTAATTATATATAAGTTAAAATGTTATTATACATTTATCAATATCAATTAACAACATGCACTTACTATAGGGTTAGAGTTGGGTTGGTTTTAGGGTTTACTAAATAATTTTAGTAAATAATTTACTGTTATTTACTGTTATATAACGTGTAACAAAGACAAAATAGTGTTACCAAAAATATATTTTTAAATAAATAAATAAGGAAAAAATATATATTTTTATTTAATTAGTAAATTGCTACATCCATCTCTTTCTACATACCTGCAATGTGACAAGCAGTAACAATGTCGGAGCCAGAGCGTGAGGGAGCATCTTCAGGAGAATTGGAAGAAATCTGTCAATGTGTCATCAATGGTTTTTCAAACTGTCTGCGGACTGCACAACACAAACATATAAGATACAGACCTTACTTTGGTCCGCCCAAAATGTAAAGCCTCACCACCACGTCCCTCTTTCACCCTGTACTTATGTGTAGGTTGGGGAATGACAATAATCACAGTAGAGCCGTACTCTGTTCCTGCTTAAAGGGAAATATTATTATTTTAATGACCCTGTTGTAACAACTATCAATACAATTCTGAGGAATTAGCATGAGCTGGTAACAAGGAACCACACGAAATGTCTTTGTACTTCACCGCAATAGCTGCATTTTTTTTTTTTGTGAGTCATTGACTTCTGTGGAACATTTATTTTTACTTAATAAAAAGTTATTAAAGGATGGAACGGTAGAAGAAGAATCATGACATGTTTTCGTTGACATATTTGTCTTTGATTTGAATCTCTTGCATTACTCACAGGTCAAACTTGTTTGCTTCATGTAGGAGTTTCTTATGAAAAGATCAGCCACTGACAAGTTACAGAATTTTGATTTCAACATTTGTTTACTTATTAAAGTCAGTTGTTTTTCAACCACTTTACCCGACTTGCGAAAATCATGAAGTCAAGTGGCCTTTTAAAATGTCCACGTTACCATAAATGTTTCGCTTGAAAATTTAACTAGCATGTTGATGGATATCTCAAAGGGATTTCTGTCCTTTTAACAGATACTGGGTTATGGGGAAAAAAGAGGATAAAATTACATGATTGAAGTGCTGACCACAAGAGAATAGTATATGGTGTCTTTTTAATATTGTTACAGTGGAACACACACACACCAATAATAATAATCTGAATGAACAGAGCGCAGTGGACTCTAAAGAGCTCTTGACTCTGATATTTTTGTGATATCAAAGTCACATTACAGTTCCCTTTCGAAAAGGAACTCGCGCTGCGTCAGCTGACGCTACGGGGAACGCCTCCAGCGTGACAGGTGTCTGAAATCGCTATCAAATCACAATCCTATTGACCGGCGGCAGCCAGTGATGTCATCACCATGTGACCAAGAAGTATATAAGGGTGCCGTGCAAACATGACACTATCCTCTCGTCTTCAGGGACTGTTTGTCTGAGTTGACTGTAAAATCCAAGAGAGTTAAAATTAAGTGTACAGAGAAGAAGAAGCGTGCTTACAGAAAGTGTGCTGACCCATGTCCCAGGTTCCTGAGGACACGCATACACTCTGTGTGCTCTGCCTGCGGGAAGAGCACGCGCGGGAGGCTCTCGAGGGGGCTTCCTGCCTGAGCTGCGAGCGGTTCCCAATCAGGACACTCCGCTCTTGTCTGGCCCTCTTCTTGAGGGAGGAGGCTCCAGCATCTGGGAACAGTCCCGCTCATGCTGAGGATGAGTGGCAACGACTGTCCTGGGGCTCCCAGATGGATCTGGCTCATCACCTGGAGAGCGGGCTGCTCACCGACGATCAGCAAGATCCTGAAGGTAGACTGTTGGAGGAGGAATTGGATGAAGACTCCTCCTCTTCCACTGGAACAGAGGATGGCTGTGGATGAGGAGGATGATGTGGCTGCGGCCGAATCCTCTTAGCCAATCTGCCCCGTTTACGGGGAGCTGTTGGAAGTGATAGGGCGCGTGTCGCTTAGGCTTCAGTTGCCGTGGCAGCGCTAGGGGAGGGGCTGTTTGCCCACATAGGTTGGGCGATCGGTTCCTCCCTGACCATAGCCGCCCAGCTCCCGGGAACCTTCCATTCCTCCCCGACCTTCATGAGCAGGTCGTGGGGGCATAGAAGAAGCCCTACTCGGCACTGATTCATTGACATCAGCGATTTAATTTCGCTGATGTCGAGGGATTGGCCGATGTGGGATATAAGTTGATGCCGCCTATCGATGAGACGTTCGTTAACTATCTCGCGTCTGGGCGGCCAGCGACACTAAGAGCTCCTGCCCTGCCATCGAGACCGCTAAAGACAACTTTGCATCTTTATGGCAGGGTGTACACATCAGTGGGTCAGGCAGCGGCTTTGCACACAATGACAGTGTTGCAAGCTTATCAGGCCGACCTGCTGAGGGACCTTGATCAGGGGGAGGGCCTAGCCCCTGATGCGATGGCCGAGTTGCGCTGCACCACAGATCTCTCTCTCTCCGAGCCGCCAAACAGACAGCAGTCGCCATCGGATGGTCGATGGCGGCTATGGTGGCCACGGAGAGGCATCTGTGGTTGAACCTGGCGGACATCGGGGCGAAAGATGCAGTCCAGGTAGTAGGCCTTACTAGGCCTCCCTGAATGTGTGTCACTGGGCGGGCCTTACCAGGCCTACCTGCGGGTATCACCCCATTCTTGGGCGCTTGGGTGGCTAGCGTATCCAGGCCTCTTTTGGCCTCCCCCGAGGGGGCGAGCTTGGGCATCAGTCAATGGACAACTAGCACAACTGCTAAGTCTGCTACAAGTTCTGTAGTTGTCGCAAGGCTTCTTCTTTGTACTGATGCCTGCCCCACACAACAACCGCACCTCCCTTTCCGCTCTTTTTATTACAAGATCATTATTAGAAATCCAGTTCAAAGCTTCTCCTTCTTCTTTTGAAAGGTTATATTGTTTTCTTTGGCATTGACAAAAAAGATCTTGTCAATGTCATACGTTACTTTCTTGTAGAAGGAATTCAGCGTTGGATTGGATGCACATGGCATAAATGTTGACTTGGGTTTAAAGGTTGTTATCTTCTTGTCGTAAGTACGAATGGCTGCTTCAGATGAATAATACCAAGCTCTCAGTTGAAGACTACAATGAAACTTGAATAGGTCCACTTTAGTCTGGAATTCTGTGGCTGTATTTATTGGGGCATATGAGAGACCTTTTGACAAAACAGAAATGCAGCTTGTCGGTAGAGTGACCTTAGAAATGTAGATTACTTCATCTCCCTTGTTCGGCACCTGGTGTATCTGCCTTGAATTGGGAATCTTGGTTGATCTCTTTCTTCCTCGTCTCGTCTTCCGCTGTCTTGTCTTCTGAATCTCTGATCCATTTGCGTAATGATCTTGGTGACAGGGAAAGGACCAATGAATTTGGGAGCAAGCTTGTAACACATGGAACGGGGAGGAATATTCTTGGTAGAAAGCCACACTTTTTGACCAACAATGTAGACAGGAGGCTTAGACCACTGGTGGTCGGCTTGGGCCTTGGTGCACGCTTCCACCTGGAGCAAAGTCTCACGGGCTCTGCTCCATGTGGGATGACACCTCTGGACAAAGGCGTGAGTGGAGGGGACCACGACTTTGGATTCCAGACTAGAAAAAATTGAGAGAAAAAAACCCTCTCTCAAGATCCTGTTTGGCTCGCTAAGACTGACCATTGTTCTGGGGATGGAAACCAGAGGACAGACTTATAATCGCTCCCAGTAATCCACAAAATTCTCTCCAGAATTTGGATATAAATTGGGGCCCCCTGTCAGAAACCACGTCTGTCTGGAGGCCATGTATATGAAAGACGTGATCTACGACAGCCACCGCGGTCTCCTTAGCAGAAGGTAATTTAGGTAAGGGAATAAAGCAGAAATATTTGTTGAGTATCAAATCCCCATATTAGAATGATTTGTGAAGGATCATCCAACACTGAAGGCTGATGATAAATTCAGCTTTGATCACAGAAAAAAATTACACTTTACTAGCCTATATATTCACATTATAGAAAAACTCATGTTCCCATTTAGTCAGTCACTCTCAACGCCAAGTCGGATTACCAACGAATCGAAATCGCGAGAGCCAATCTACTTTGAGTATAACTGAACGAGCCAATGCAAATTGGCATACAATGATTGCACCAGGTGCTCATGCCACACAGCGCGGGTATAAATGAGACACAGGTGTTTCATTCAAATTATCTTTTTGCTGCGGAGCCGAGTGGTAGATGGTAATTCAAGATATCACTCTTCAGTTCGCAGTACGACTGAGAGTGGAAGCCAGCCTTTTGGGAGTGATCTCTTCTGTCGGTGTCGGTGTGACGACACAGCAGCGGGCTGTGTGTACTTCTGTTCATCTGTATTTGTTGTTTTTAAGAGCAACCACAAAGGCTGTTCTCACAGCTGGTTTGGAAAAGTGCTAGGTGGAGAGTAGAAATCTCACAGTTGCGGTCTAGACTTCGTCTTGCAAAAGGGGGTTTCCCGGTGCCTCTGCTGCGCTCTAACTATCCACAAAGGGTTACTTCCCACAGTATTGTGGATTATCTGATGGTGACGTGATGGGGAACAAACCCCAGGGGAACCCTCACCCCTCCCATGCTCTGCCAGCAAGCCAGTAGAGCTGCCATTGGAATGCAGTGGGCCGTCCTCGAGATGTGCACCCCTCATATCGTTTAGGCGATGAGGAGATGACGTGTCGGCACAGGTGGCTACTTAGGGAAGACCCACTGTGCCCAATACCGATCTGGAGATGATGGCTTATGCCCCACCGTGTCAATGTTGGATGATTGGTTTCTCGGGGTGGACTGTGCTGGTTCTCAGCGTCCCACCCTGGTTCGTTTCCTCCCAGAGGTGCATGAGGGGCTCACTAGATCATGGACGGCACATTTTACTGCCCAAAACCAGTCTAGTGGATCATCCTCCCTCACCACCCTAGATGGAAGACCTGCAAAGGGTTACGCGCAGGTTCCTCCCGTGAAACGGGCTGTTGCTATGCAACTGTGCCCTATCTCCACATCCAGGGGTAACCCGTGTCTCCCCTCCCGGGCCTGTAGGGACTCCTCCTATTTGATTAGGAAAGCCTAACAGGTTTGCGGAAAGACAGGCTCCGCCTTACATGCTATGTCCCACAATTCTTCAGGAACTGAGAACCGTGAGAACCGACCTCGTGCCTCATGCATCAAAGGTTACGGCACGGGTCGTGGGTTGTGGGATGTCCACCATGTTGCGCCATATCTGGCTGTGTCTGGTGGACATGAGGGATACTGACAAGATCAGGTTCCATAATGGGCACGTTAATTTACTTGCCGGTCTGGGACATACCCAGACCGGCAATTTCCTTCATCTCCAGGTCCCCATGGGGCTCAGGGAGCTGTGGCCGGTCAAACGCTGGTCCACACTTATTCTTCTCCTCTTTCGTGAGCGGGCAGCAGTTGACGACGCTTGGATGCACCACAGCCTCCTCGCGGACCCTCTGCCCATCTGTGGAATCAGGTGTGTGTTGCATAGCACACTCACACCTCACTGCGGGCCGCCTCCACAAGACAGCTGCCCCAGGCTGTCTACTTTTTACATGTGGGGCCTCGCTGTTAGAGATCTGTAGAGCTGCAGGCTGGGCGACACCCAACACGTTTGCTAGGCTCTATAGCCTACGTGTAGGGCTGGACTCCTCCTGTTTCTCACCTCAAATTGGTAGAATCACTGGGAGGCCCAGCTCTTGTTGGCTTGCTGCACTACCGCGCTAATATACTCTCCAGAAACAAACTCTGTGAGTCCTCCACCTCCCTCTGTGCCGGGCGTGGCAAAGCATCCAGCATCAGGCCCCTTGCCGCTGAATCCTTGAGAACCTGTATTGTGCTTGAGCTATGTGAGTGACCCATATTTTTCCACGGTTGCTCCTCTTGGAATCTCGTGCCTTTCTCTTGGAAGAGTCCTCCCTTCTCTGGGGAGGGAGCCTCTTCATTTTGGAGGGCTATGGCTCAGCATTTTACTCCACATAACTCCTTCGGGGTACAATGTGGGTTCTGTAGTGTCCCCTTCCACTAAAGAATAAGAAAAAATTACAGTGAATACAATAAAATGTCCAGAAACCAGTTAGCACCAAAAAAGATAGATATAACAGATGAACACATGTCCTCAAACACACAGGGTCACACCTCACATACACTCAGCACATCTTATACGGCATGATCACACTGCTGCTGCTTTAAGAACCAAGTTTTTGTTACTTTTTTAAAAGTGGACCGTTTAATTAAAGTCTTTATATTTGTTGGAAGCCAATTCCACAGATTGTCTCCTTTCACAGAAAAAACATTTTGGGCAAAAGATGTTTTACAAAAGGGAACTTTACAGTCTCCACATGTAGCAGCTCTTGTTGATCTTGAGAATTCCAGTCTGTTCACAAATTTACACAGTGGCTCAGTTGCAAGTCCAGTCAAACATTTAAAAAATAACATTGTGTCTAAGATTGACAAAATTAACACAATTAAAGATTTTATGTTTTTCTTAAAATGTAACAATGATGTAATCGAATAGGCTTGTTACCTATTTTTTTTAGAATAGGCTTTAGAGTAGTTTTTCTAATTAGGGACCAAACAGTGGTGCAGTACAACAAGTGGGACCATAGCGTTCAGAAACAATTTAGCACATTCAAATGTCAGATGGCCCCTGATCATTCTGAAACAATTCATGATGGCCTTCATTTTTCTTGAGATGTTTTTAAATATGACTTTTAAAATTTAGCTGAGAATCTAAAATTACTCCTAGATATCTTTCTTGTTCTACCTGACTGATGAGTTCACCATTCATTTTATTGTTAAGATCATTTATTATCCGCATTCGTTTATAGAAAAGCACATAGATTTTGTTTTCCTCGGATTAAGTGTTAAACATGATTTGTTAAGCCAATTAGACACTTTCTCAAGACTTTTGGTCAGTGTACTGCCGATAACAACAGAGTTTTTACCAGAAACATAAATCACAGTGTCATCGGCATACATCTGAAGGCCAACTTCAGGACACACTTCTGACAGCTCGTTCACATACAGGCGGAAGGGGACAGGCCCCAGTGTAGTTCCCTGAGGGATTCCGGTCTTAATTTTACATGGGGCAGATTTTACATGATCAATAAGAACACATTTGCGACCCTTTATGACTCGAACCATGATAATGTCTGGTGTGACATATTATATGAAGTCTTGAGATAAGATGGCTATGGTTTACTGTGTCGAATGCCCCCTTTAAGTCCAGGAATACTGCACCCACGATGTTTCCTCGATCAAGAGGCTGCACAACATCTTCCAATAATGTGCAGATAGCTGATTCAGTGGAATGCTTCTGTCTGAAACCATATACTGATGTGTTTCTAAATATTGAGTTAGCTGTTCTGAAACTATTTTTTTCTATTATTTTTGACATTACAGAAACCGGAATTATTGGTCTATACTAACGTCTGTGGTATTCCCGGACTTAAGGATGGGTTTAACCAGTGCTTTTTTCAAAGCATCTGGAAATATTCTAATTTTAAAAGAGACATTTATAATGTGGTTCAAAGGTAAAGTTATATTTTGAGAATATTTTTAAAGGAAAAGTTAATATTTTTAATAGATAAATTAATATTCAGGTCTGAAATAGCTTTTAGCCACTGCCTGATCCACTTCTCTAATTTTAAAGGTTTACTTGTTTGCTGATGACAATATGTTTATATTGGGCTCTTCATCTAAAAAGTAGAAGCAAGATATTGTACGGATTTAATCAAAAAATTATTAAAAGCATCAGCATTTTGGACAGGATCTGCTGTTTTTTTTCCTTAACATTTTAGTCCATTCAAATGATTTGTATTTATATTAGGTATAATTAGACTGTTAATTTGTTTCCACATTGATTTACAATTTCCTTTAGCTTCAGTTAAAATGTTCATATAATAATTTGCTTTTAAGTTACGCAATTCTTATACTAATTGATTTCGTAAATCTTTAAATAACATCAGGTCTGTGTCATGTCTGTTTTTAAGATAGTTTTTTTAGAGTAAAATCTCTTTTTTTAATCAACTGTGGCACTGTATCACTTACCCATGGAAGCTGTACTTTTCTCTGTGGCCTTTTACTTTGTTTTAAGAACTTATTTAAAATATTACTCAGTGTAGAAGTAAACAACACTTGTTTACTTGACTATGTTGTGAGACTTCATCCCAATTAATGTTTGCTAACTCTTTCTCAAATTTAATAAAGTCCTTGCGAGGGATTTTTAAATTGGTTGCCTTTTGGTCATATTTATATTCATTAGACGTTTTTTTGAGAGTTTTCTGGAAATTACTATCATGTTATGGTCTGATAGGCCACACACCAAAGTGTACATTTTTAATACTCTTTCCGGCTTATTTGAGAAAGCTAATATATATATATATATATATATATATATATATATATATATATATATATATATATATATATATATATATATATATATATATATATATATATATATATATTACTACTACTACTCAAAGGGAATGTGCTTTAATAATTGTGTTGTTAAATAATTTTTTTTTAGAAATAGAAATACTTTTTTGATACAAACACAATACTCTTTTACATTAATTTCATACACATGAGCATTATTGCTCCAAATGTGGTTGTCTTTGTATTTAAATGCACTGCAAAGGAAGAAAAACATTTAAACAGACCTTACTAAGCAGACTTACTTATTTATTTGTTTATGTGACTAAAAAGAATAATTAAATAAACTGTATCTTTTCTACGCCTTCCCAAAACATACATTATAGTTCACCTGATTCCAACAGTGATTTAAAAATTGTCTTTTACAGTGCTGTACATTTCAGAATACTAAAAAACATCTATCAAAAAATATCTTCATTCTTTTGAGATGACTAATAGAGTGTTCTCTTATATCCGCTCATTACTGACATATCTTTGAGCTGATTTGCATAAACTGCATTGGAATGGCCTCAGGGTGACCAGAACTGCATAGTATCTGCCAACAGTAAAATGGTACATGGACTGCATTTATATAGCACTTTCAACAGACCTAAGGCCATCCAAAGCTCTTTACATATTGCCTCACATTCACCCATTCATACACTGATGATGGTGTCAGTCATGCAAGGCACCATCCAGCTCGCCGGGAGCAGCTGGGGTTAGATGTCTTGCTCATGGACACCTCGATAATTGGTCAGGTGGATCCGGGGAGTGAACCACCAACCTCCCGGTTGGTAGACAACTTACATGATCCACTGAGCCACTACTGCCCCAAAATAGCTTGAAATTAAGCATTGCCCCAGTTCAGGCAGGCCACGTCAGTCAAGCTCGCATCAGCTGATAGTCAGCTGTTCCTGATGTGTACTAATCCAGTTTTGACACCTATCACGCAGCCATTAAACATTCCCGTTCTTCAGGATCTCTTCTATCGCATCACAGCTCACAAATCAAACTCCCTCCTCCAACCACAACTCCGCCTTAACCTGTATATAATCTGCCTTTGTTTCTTTCTGTACAGGTCTCTACATGGCAAGCATTTTTTCTCATGTATTTTGTTTGTCTACAACTCATGTAATTGTGAATTGTAATTATGTATGCATAAACTGGTTCGGTTCTGTGCCCCAGGGGGGTTGACTTCTTCCTGCTCTGTTCAGGCATGGGGAGTTTTTGCACAGAACAGAATTATACCACTAACACTAATGCTATTATTGTAATAAATAATATACTTTGAACTATAGAATTATAGAAATCAATATCACGTTTTCAATTGTGATGGTATTTTTAGTCTTAACAGAACACACACTGAATGTAAATATACAGTAAAAAAAACATGTCATGTATAGTTCACTACATACAAAGATAAGTAAGCTCAACGGCATTGAAACAGTTTTCCAAGCATTAATTTGCATATTCTTCATGGCCTAAGATGTTGACCACATGCTACTCTAATAATTTGCATGTATGAACTAAAAATTGCTTTTCAAGCCTTTATACGCCTGTACACAAACTCTATGAGTGCATTGTTACTTGAAGCTTTGTGTTGTCACAACCTTTCTCTCCTGGACAACAACTTTATATCATGATGGATTTCGGTTCATCTGGATAGATGATCCACAGAATCCAACGTTACCAATAAAGGACTCTGTGGCAGATGCCATGCCTTTTTGATGACCTCCCGGGACCATACCTGATCCCCCTTTATTCTCCACATTTTGAGATCCACAATGAGTGGAAACACCTTTTTGAAAAACCCCGTGAATCTCCTGGCCCCCTTGTCATTCCATGACCATCAGGCCCTGAGATCCAGCAACCCCTCTCTGAAGTGTCCTGAGTTAAGTGCCTGAGAAGATCCACCCCTGTCCACAAGCACCATTCTCTTAACACGATTCAGGGTATTCGCTGCCATGTTGGTGCCCTGGACTACAACCCCCTCAGCTACTGGGCCGCTGTTCATCACATACATGTTCTGTCCGACTCCCATGGTGGGCCTTTCAGTGAGCAGTACCGTGCTGGACTGTGGCTCAACCATGAAATACTTTTGCGGCGGTTGCAGCAGGTATGTTGAAGCTGGCTGGACGCTCGTGATCTATGTGGGCCGGTTGTCTGCGACAAGCACGTTCGCCACACGTGAAGATGATATCACAGACATGTTGGGTTTGAGAGGGGGAGTGTGGCAAAGGGGGCGTGGTTCTGCGAGGTCTGCAGCGGGAGAGAGAGCTCAGAGCGGAGCGGCAGGTAAGTAGGTCAAGCACAGATGACGAACACCTGTTTCTGATTGCAGTAATTGGCAGGGAGAGAGCGCATTTAAGGCGCGGCCGGGAGAGAGCTGGGAGAGAGAGTTGGACTGAGACTTCGCGACTGTTTGCAACTAAGAAAGTGAACCTGAGCGGTTAAAAGAGGATCCTTAAAGGAACGATCGAGATAGAAGGAATAGAGAGTCACGCCACGGAGTGTTTGTTTTGTTTGAATTCAAAGAGACTGAATAAAAGCAAGTCCCAGTCAAAGCCGACCCCTGTCTTCTTCCTTCCATACACAACGAACTTTACTACAGGGAGGAAGGGGAACGTGGACCTCAGTCTTTTAATCTCCGCATATGTCTGTGAGTGTGTTTAACTTTGGCCTAAGGTCATTCAGAAACTCTAGGTCATTGTTATCTTTGAGCATGCTGCAGCAGCCAACAGGAGAGCCCTTCCCCTCATAACCATACACCATCGGTTCATTCTTAGCAAATCCATCCTCCAATTCTTGGCTTTTCTGTAACACACATAGAACAATACATAGTATATGTGATCCACATAGAGATAAATAGACAGACATTTAAACACAGACAGAAAGAGAGACAAATAGCAGTCCCAGCGCCATGGGCGGACATTTGGGGGCCTGGCACGCTCTATGAGTCACTTGTGCCGCCCTGGATGAGCCTGTCTCCCTTCACCAACTCCACATCACGTCCCACCAACCACCAGTCCCTGCTTGTTTGCACAATATATTTTTTTCCAATCAATAGTCTACTGTTATCAAAAGTTATTGTTTTGTATATTTATAACTCCTTTATAAAACTAAAAATGTGTTTGGTCTGATTTAAATTATTATTTTTTAAAACAGATTTGATTGGTTCTGTGAGGTGCTATTATTCTGCGGTGAAAATATAAGAAAAACAGTCAATATTGCATCTTAAATGTAAGTGACTTAACATTAATTACTTGTTGTTTATGTTGTTTACTAGTTCAGGCAGGCCACGTCAGTCAAGCTCGCTAATAGCCAGCTGTTTCTGATGTGTACCAATCCAGTTTTGACACCTATCACGCGGCCAATAAATCATTCCCATTCTTCAGCTTCTCTTTTAACGATCGCTGCTTGCAAATTAAACTCCCTCCTTCAACCACAACCCCACCTTAACCTCTGTTTAAAATCTGCCTTTGTTTCTTTCCGCACAGGTCTCATGGCAAGCATTTTTATTCTCATGTATTTTGTTTGTCTACAACTCATGTAATTGTGAATTGTAATTATGTATGCATAAACTGGTTCTGTTCTGTGCCCCAGGGGGGCTGACATGCTGCTCTGCCTGCTCTGTTCAGGCATGAGGAGTTTTTGCCCAGAACAGAGTCATACCACCAACACTAACTGCATGATATTATTGTAATAAATAATATACTTGACAAAGTGGTCTGACTGAACTATAGAACTATAGAAATCAATGTCACGTTTGCTGATGTCTTGAGCCATAGAAGGCCACCAAAACCGTTGTTTAACCAAAAACCTGGTGCGATTAACCCCTGGATGACAAGAAATCTTGGAACAGTGACCCCAACGGATAACGTCTGGCTGTAAGATCTCAGGCACAAAAAGACAACTCGGTGGGCAACCGGGCGGAGGTGTTATCCCTTGTAAGGACCTTCGACTCGATCTCCCAGACGGCCACAGAAATGACCAGTCTCTCCGGTACGATGGAATCGGGAGAAAAAGGATGCTCGGAATGATCAAAAATACAAGACAAGGCATCGGGCTTGATGTTTTTAGAGCCCGGACGGTACGAGATTGAAAAATCAAAACGGCCGGAAAAAAGAGCCCACCGAGCCTACCTAAAGTTCACACGTTTAGCGGATCTAATGTACTTTAGGTTCTTGTGATCAGTTCAGACTATAAAAGGAACCCTCGAACCCTCTAACCAATGGTGGAGGTCATGGCAGTCAGAGGAGCAGCTAGCTGGCTGTAGTTGCGGATAAAACGCCGATAAAAAGTGGCAAACCCAAGGAACCTTTGCAGGGCCTTCCGTGAATCCGGGGTTGGCCAATCTACCACAGCCTGAATCTTATCGGGATCCATGTGCACTCCCTCGGACGATACGATAAACCCCAAGAACGGGACTGACTATGCATGAAACATGCATTTCTCCCCCTTGACAAAAGGCCCATTCTCTAACAGCCTCTGAAGCACTTGTCTGACATGCTGAATATGCTGCTGGAGAGACGAAGAAAAAATCTATTTGTTATCCAGGTAAACATATATGAACTGATCGACCATGTCTCTCAGCACGTCATTGACAAGTGCTTGGAAGACCGCGGGGGCATTGGACAGCCCGGAAGGCATGACCAGATATTCAAAGTGCCCCAGAGGGGTATTAAACGCAGTCCTTTCATTCATCCCCCTCCCTAATGCGGACCAAATGATAAGCGTTGCGGAGATCTAACTTTGTAAAAAAAGAAGCTCCCTGCAGCCGCTCGAAAGCTGAAGATATCAGCGGCAAAGGATAGGTATTCTTTGCTGTGATGTTATTCAGCCCTCGATAGTCAATGCAAGGCCGCAGAGAACCATCCTTCTTACCCACGAAGAAGAACCCCGCACCCGCAGGAGAAGAGGAAGGGCAGATGATCTTGGCTGCTAAAGAATCAGAAATATATTTCTCCATGACCTCCCTTTCCGGAGCGGAAAGCGAGTATAATCTGCCCTTAGACGGAGACATACCTGGCAATAACTCTATAGCACAGTCATAGGGACGATGTGGAGGAAGAGAAGCAGCCCGAGACTTACTGAACACCTCCTTCAGGTCCAGGTACTCCTCGGGCATGTTTGACAGGTCCATGGACTCCTCCTGAAACACAGAACACAAAACGGAAGAACAAGCAGACACTAAACAAGACGCATGACAAAAACTGCTCCAAGCCCGAACAGTGCTATTCTGCCAGTCAAGGTGGGGATTATGATGGCCCAACACCACCGAAACCCGTGGAGAATCTATTAAAAACAGTCTGATCTCCTCTGTGTGGTTACCAGAAGTCACGAGCTTGATGGTAACTGTACAGTGAGTGACCGAAGACATGTCCTGGCCATTTAATGCCTGAATGGGTCTGGGACAATCCACCACCGGAATCTTCAACCGTGTGGCCAGGGCCACATCGATAAAACTCCCCTCCGCTCCTGAGTCCACTCCTGAATCCACCGCCCGTCAATAACCTCAAATCTATTGACGGGCTGTGGTTTTTACTGGACAGTTGATAACAAAGTGTTGAGAATTGAGAATTGACAATAATGTAAAAATGTGTACCTTGAATGCAATGTAAGTCGCTTTGGATAAAAGCGTCTGCCAAATGCATAAATGTAAATGTAAATGTAAATGTCCACTCGCGCCACAGTAAAGGCAAAGTCTGTTGTTCCTCCGATGAGCCTTCTCCTCCCTGGTCAGCCAGGTTCTGCCCACCTGCATGCTGGGTTCAGGATCTTGAAGTGGACTTTACCGTGTCTCTGACGAACTCGAACTCTGAGTAGGAATGAATCCGCCTCTGCTGATCACGACGTTGCAGACGGCTGTCTATTCTGATCACCAGCTCAATCAGTCCATCCAGGCCTGTGGGCAAGTCCAACCCCACGATCTTGCGCTGGACACGGTCAGCCAACCCATGCAGGAAAGGGTCCCACTGTGTCTCCTTGTTCCAGTTCATCCCGGAGAGTGCGGAAGTCTATGGAATAGTCGGTAACCGATCAATCCCCTTGTTGCAACTCCGTCAGCTTCCTAGCTGCTTCACAGCCAGAAACAGATTGATCGAACACTCTTTTAAGTTCTTCAGAAAATAACTGGAACGTAGCAGCACGGATGTTGGCTTTCCAAATGTTGGATGTTTTTTTCCATGCAGCATGGATGTTGGCTTTCCCACACTGCTGTTCCCCACAACGCAGCATTTACTGACAGAAGTGTGATCATCAAAGCCACCTTCGACCGCTCAGTCGGAAATGATGTGGGCTGAAGAGTAAAGAACAAGGAGCATTTAGTCACAAAAGCTCTGCATAATAGTGGCTTACCAGCATAATACCCTGGAGGAGGAAGACGAGGTTCAGTGCACTGATCTGGTTGTGTCACAGGTGGGGAAACAGACGACAAAGTGGCACAGTTGGCGCTCCGTCGATGTCAGCCTTGAGGTGTTGGAGCTGGGCAGAAACCTCCAACAACTGTGCCACAAAGACCTGCACTGCACGACCCGTTGCAATTAACTGTTCCTCCTGTTGGTCCATACGAAGATTGTTATTAGCAATAACATTTCTCCACTCACCACTTGCTGAATCCATCCTGGTCGGATGTCAGGAAAACTCTCAGGATTCAAGTGCAAGTACAAATCATTTATTAAAGGAATAATGCAGAACGTTCAACGTTGAGTAAACATGACACAGATGAAGTGCAAGACGATCCTTGGCAGCACAGGGACTGCAATGGGCAGATCTTGAACGATGATTCAGACGAGAAACGCAGAGACAAACATCCACATCGACAGAAGACTGGAAAATGAACAGGAACATCCAATCCAAGAAAACACAGGAACTCAGGAAACGGAGGACAAAAACTGCAAAGAGAAGAGCGTGAGCACCAGGACACAACAGAACGATCTGACAAAGAACTAACAAACACAGAGACAATAGCTGTGTCTCATTTCAGAAGGCTGCGTCCTCCGGAGGTCGCATACGAAGGGTGCATACGTCATAAGGCCGTCTCATTTCAAAAAAGTGAGTAGGACGCTCCAAATGTGACCTTCGAATGCGTCCTTTTTTCTTAGGATTTCGGAGTGTGCTCGAGGACTATCCTTAGCGGCTGGAGATAACCCACAAATCTTTGCGTCTCCGTTAACAACCGTCATATTTTTTTGTTTAATATTATATGAAAAAACGGCACCACTGCCAGATATACATGCAAGCGTAGTTTAATTAAGTAGTTCAAGCTTTTTTGTTGTTTTTTAAGCTCTATTACCTCAAACAGATAGTTTTGGTAAACAGGTTTACAACTGTTTAGTGCATTTTAAACGTTTAGAACAGTACATTGCTGTCAAGACAAGAAACTTTTCATAGTCATTTTCAAGTTATAAATAATTTTCATTCATATAACTGGCGTGAGAGCGCAACCAGGCTGAACTTGTTGGCATTGCAACGTGATACTTCCTGCCTGTGTGTCCTACGAAAGACGTCTCATTTAATTCTGATTGAGGACACTCCGTATACTGCATCCTACACAGGATGGGTCCTCCGGAGGACGCAGCCTTCGAAATTTAACGAAATGAGACACAGCTAATTTACACACACGCTGACAAGTCGCAGCTGCAGCTGATCGCTTATCATTTGTTAACTGCCAAGCAACACATGACAACCAATGACGCACATACATACACACACGCACACTACACATCAGAACAGCTTCCACAGACCTGTAAAACGTGACATTTGCATCATGACAATAAAACGTTCCTGTTTCATGTTTTAAAATGCATGGAAACACGTCACAAATCTTTCCTGCTGCTTAGCCTCTCGGCGGGTATAGGTTGCCGCATGAATTGTCGAGTCAGATGATGCAAAAACAGCATAATCAAAACCATCTATTATGAATTTAAAAATCAGCTCAAGCTCATCTTCGCTATTTTTTAAAAATCATAAACACCTGTCTCCTAAAAGACACAAGATGTTTTACCAAAGGCGATTTACACCCGAGCTGAATATTTTTGATAGGGGAAACAATCTTTCCATATCGCGACAATTCCTGAACAATAATTTCGTCGTTCAGAAAAGGAGGAATGTTTGAAAGTATTATTTTCTTGGCTGGAGTACTCAGAAGAAACACCGGCATGAGTGAACCTTGGATTACAACACCATGTTGTACTGTTGCATTGGCCTTCTCAATCGTGCCAAAAAAAAAAAGAACAATTGCATTGTTCATTCGCGAAGCTGATATGATAGTTTCATGACCCACAACAAACAAACATCTTACACGTGTGCATACGAATTTTCACTCCATGATGGCGAGTTAAATGTTCAAAACCCATTATCTTTGGAAGCAGACTATACTGGAAGCTGGAAGCAGACTATCCTCACAAGGATAAAAAAAAAACACAAACAAAACACTTAAAAAGAAAAAAAGTTTGAAAACTCGCTCTTACCAGCCACAGACGGCTACCACTCTCACCCACAGTCACTCAACCCACACACTCCCAGCATGCACGCGCGAGAGAGAGAGAGAGAGAGAGAGAGAGAGAGAGAGAGAGAGAGAGAGAGAGAGAGAGAGATAGATAGATAGATAGATAGATAGATAGATAGATAGATAGATAGATAGATAGATAGATAGATAGATAGATAGATAGATAGATAGATAGATAGATAGATAGATAGATAGATAGATAGATGTGTATACCATTTAAATGCTCGATTGACCATTTCCACTTAGTTCCTTCTGGGACAACATTGAAAGTGAATGGACCTCCATTGGGTGGTGCATCCTCATCCACTGCAGTGACTAAAGCCGGGTGCACACTGTGCGATTTTGGCCACGATTTGGCCGTCTGGGACAAATTTAGCAAATCCGAAATGATTCCTCTGATCCTAGGCTAAAATCTGACGTCTTTGGTCTTTAGTTTGACATGTTCACCAGCAGCCGATTAATGAGCGCTGCGATCAAATTTTACCTCAGACGAAATTCTGGCAGTGTCAGAAGATTTGCCCCACAATCCTGCAGTGTGACTTCTCCTACGACGACAGTCAAATATCTCCGTTTTTCAAGACAAACTATGACCAAAACGAGTGCTAGAGATTTCTTTGTAGCCAGCATTTCAGTCCCGCGTGTAATGCAGCTCACTGTCACTGAACGCGTCATTCATTGATGATATAAAACTCCGGGTGAGTTTTCTTGCGCGCGTCCGTTTTTAGCGCGCCTTCACTATCGTGCAGTCTGACATTAATGTCAACTGAGATCTTACAGTGTGACATGGCGAGCATGTTCGTACAGTCTGACAAGGGACATTCGCAAAGGATTTTGAAAAATCGCACAGTGTGCAGGACCCTTAAGACTGCGTCCTTATCAGTACAAAGTGTCAGGACTTTGCTTAAAGGGGGGGTGAAACACTCAGTTTCAGTCAATCTCATGTCAATCTTGAGTACCTATAGAGTAGTATTGCATCCTTCATATCTCCGAAAAGTCTTTTGTTTTATTATATTTGTAAAAGAAATATGGGCTGTACCGAGTCTTTCCGGAAAAAAACGAGCGCCTGGAGGCGTATCGTGTGGGCGGAGCTAAAGAATGACATATGCGCAAAGCGGTGACGTCCTCAAGCGTGGAGGAACCCATCGCAATCTCAGCTAATAGATATATGATCCAGAATCTAATTCGGAGGCTGAAATAGAAACAGCAACAGCAGGACGTCCGTCTCTGTGGTATGTACTGTATTTAGAGGCCTGTCAACATGACATGATTCGGTTTATGGACTATTGTATGCGACCAAACCTTAGTAGCAAGCAAAACGGTTTTGCACGTCAGAGTAGTGTAACGTTATAAGTTACATAGAACAGCAATTAAGTCCGTTAGTGCATTTGAATGACGAAGCACGCGATCGTGACGTTTACTGATGTTTACATACGCGACGATAAGCACAGCACAGACATTTGAAGCAGTTTTACTTACCGGCTGCTTCCAAAGCAGGACCGAACCTTTATCGCTGGGACGGCTCCGTCAAAAATACACTTCTTGGAGTGTGGAGATCAACTTTGCGATGCGACTGAAGCATTTCTGCGTTCAAATCGGTTCAAATGCAGCGCTGCCTTCCCAGAATGCTGTGCTGAAGCGTTGAAGTCGCTTAATGTCAAAGTGGAGGAATGAAGTGGAGCGCGGCACGGACTATAACCGACATTAGTGTTCACGGACGACTGGATCTGCAGCTGAGAGCAGTTTACTGTTTACAGCGTGTATTTCCTCTCTCGCGCTAGTGACGCGCGCGCGCACCCTACCGGGAGAAGAGCCCGTACAGTCCATACAAGGTCCTTCCGATCTATTAACGTCAAGTAGACCCATACTCGAAAAAAACTCTCCGAAACTTGTGAGAAACCGGAAGGAGAATTTTTGACACAGAAATACTCCATCAAACGTCCAACATTAGTTTTTGAAACTTTGACTATGTTTAGGATGGGAATCCAAGTCTTTAACAGTGTAAAAAGCTCAGTATGCATGAAACAGCATTTCACCCCCCCTTTAACAAAGTGGGGCAGTGGTCATTAAAATCCTCTACCTGGATGGCAATGGTGCCCGTTGCCGTCTTGGAAGGCAAGTCTATCAGAGAAAAGTAAATACATATTTTAAAAATGTTTTAAACCTTTATATTTGTATTTCATATAAACATTACAATACTAATATATATGATATAAAAAAAGATAAAGAAATGTAAAGAAAGCTAAATTAAAGAAACCCTTAAGGCTACCTTCTCTTTCTCACATAGTTAAAAAAGAAAAGAAAGAAAGAAGATATAATTTGTAAATGAATGGCATAAATGAAATATTCAATAATGTTAATTGATATTTTCAATATGCCTGTAACTTGCAGATGCTTACATTACTTATTAATTCAAACATCACTGGCTCAGTAACTATTGTTGATTAATGTGAAGATGGGGCCCTCTTCAGGGCATGTTATGTATCTGCAATGTCCTGTGATCTTATTAAACAATATGGCACCCTGGAAATGTGATTTGTCAATAAGATATTGAAGTACACTATTATATATTTATTCATTGGTAAATAGCCTACTAAAATGTTTTTGTTGAATGCAGTTTGTCTTTTATTTTAAACATGGTTAAATGCAGTATTTTCTTGCATTCATTAAAGGAACACTTTTATAGGCTCATTTTCCAAGTCCCTTGAAGTAAAACAGTTGAGTTTTACCGTTATTGAATCCATTCAGCCGATCTCTGTACCTGGCGATAGCACTTTTAGCATTTAACATATAACTACCATTTAACTAGACACGGATGTTGCAGAAAGACATTTTTTGTGTAAGGACTCGCAGTATGTGTGGATTGCGATTATATGCGCGGTTCAGTACATACCACAGAGACGGACGTCCTGCTATTGCTGTTTCTCCTGTTCAATTTATTTCAGCCTCTGGATCTGATTCTGGATCATATATGTATAAGTTGAATCTGATTGATAGCCATGGTTTATTAGGGTAACGTTTTCTTTTCCACGCTTGAGGAAGTACACCATGTTGTACTGTTGCATTGGCCTTCTCAATCGTGCCAAAAAAAAAAGAACAATTGCATTGTTCATTCGCGAAGCTGATATGATAGTTTCATGACCCACAACAAACAAACATCTTACACGTGTGCATACGAATTTTCACTCCATGATGGCGAGTTAAATGTTCAAAACCCATTATCTTTGGAAGCAGACTATACTGGAAGCTGGAAGCAGACTATCCTCACAAGGATAAAAAAAAAACACAAACAAAACACTTAAAAAGAAAAAAAGTTTGAAAACTCGCTCTTACCAGCCACAGACGGCTACCACTCTCACCCACAGTCACTCAACCCACACACTCCCAGCATGCACGCGCGAGAGAGAGAGAGATAGATAGATAGATAGATAGATAGATAGATAGATAGATAGATAGATAGATAGATAGATAGATAGATAGATAGATAGATAGATAGATAGATAGATAGATAGACAGATAGACAGATAGATAGATAGATAGATAGATAGATAGATGTGTATACCATTTAAATGCTCGATTGACCATTTCCCTTTAGTTCCTTCTGGGACAACATTGAAGGTGAATGGACCTCCATTGGGTGGTGCATCCTCATCCACTGCAGTGACTAAAGCCGGGTGCACACTGTGCGATTTTGGCCACGATTTGGCCGTCTGGGACAAATTTAGCAAATCCGAAAAGATTCCTCTGATCCTAGGCTAAAATCTGACGTCTTTGGTCTTTAGTTTGACATGTTCACCAGCAGCCGATTAATGAGCGCTGCGATCAAATTTTACCTCAGACGAAATTCTGGCAGTGTCAGAAGATTTGCCCCACAATCCTGCAGTGTGACTTCTCCTACGACGACAGTCAAATATCTCCGTTTTTCAAGACAAACTATGACCAAAACGAGTGCTAGAGATTTCTTTGTAGCCAGCATTTCAGTCCCGCGTGTAATGCAGCTCACTGTCACTGAACGCGTCATTCATTGATGATATAAAACTCCGGGTGAGTTTTCTTGCGCGCGTCCGTTTTTAGCGCGCCTTCACTATCGTGCAGTCTGACATTAATGTCAACTGAGATCTTACAGTGTGACATGGCGAGCATGTTCGTACAGTCTGACAAGGGACATTCGCAAAGGATTTTGAAAAATCGCACAGTGTGCAGGACCCTTAAGACTGCGTCCTTATCAGTACAAAGTGTCAGGACTTTGCTTAAAGGGGGGGTGAAACACTCAGTTTCAGTCAATCTCATGTCAATCTTGAGTACCTATAGAGTAGTATTGCATCCTTCATATCTCCGAAAAGTCTTTTGTTTTATTATATTTGTAAAAGAAATATGGGCTGTACCGAGTCTTTCCGGAAAAAAACGAGCGCCAGGAGGCGTATCGTGTGGGCGGAGCTAAAGAATGACATATGCGCAAAGCGGTGACGTCCTCAAGCGTGGAGGAACCCATCGCAATCTCAGCTAATAGATATATGATCCAGAATCTAATTCGGAGGCTGAAATAGAAACAGCAACAGCAGGACGTCCGTCTCTGTGGTATGTACTGTATTTAGAGGCCTGTCAACATGACATGATTCGGTTTATGGACTATTGTATGCGACCAAACCTTAGTAGCAAGCAAAACGGTTTTGCACGTCAGAGTAGTGTAACGTTATAAGTTACATAGAACAGCAATTAAGTCCGTTAGTGCATTTGAATGACGAAGCACGCGATCGTGACGTTTACTGATGTTTACATACGCGACGATAAGCACAGCACAGACATTTGAAGCAGATTTACTTACCGGCTGCTTCCAAAGCAGGACCGAACCTTTATCGCTGGGACGGCTCCGTCAAAAATACACTTCTTGGAGTGTGGAGATCAACTTTGCGATGCGACTGAAGCATTTCTGCGTTCAAATCGGTTCAAATGCAGCGCTGCCTTCCCAGAATGCTGTGCTGAAGCGTTGAAGTCGCTTAATGTCAAAGTGGAGGAATGAAGTGGAGCGCGGCACGGACTATAACCGACATTAGTGTTCACGGACGACTGGATCTGCAGCTGAGAGCAGTTTACTGTTTACAGCGTGTATTTCCTCTCTCGCGCTAGTGACGCGCGCGCGCACCCTACCGGGAGAAGAGCCCGTACAGTCCATACAAGGTCCTTCCGATCTATTAACGTCAAGTAGACCCATACTCGAAAAAAACTCTCCGAAACTTGTGAGAAACCGGAAGGAGAATTTTTGACACAGAAATACTCCATCAAACGTCCAACATTAGTTTTTGAAACTTTGACTATGTTTAGGATGGGAATCCAAGTCTTTAACAGTGTAAAAAGCTCAGTATGCATGAAACAGCATTTCACCCCCCCTTTAACAAAGTGGGGCAGTGGTCATTAAAATCCTCTACCTGGATGGCAATGGTGCCCGTTGCCGTCTTGGAAGGCAAGTCTATCAGAGAAAAGTAAATACATATTTTAAAAATGTTTTAAACCTTTATATTTGTATTTCATATAAACATTACAATACTAATATATATGATATAAAAAAAGATAAAGAAATGTAAAGAAAGCTAAATTAAAGAAACCCTTAAGGCTACCTTCTCTTTCTCACATAGTTAAAAAAGAAAAGAAAGAAAGAAGATATAATTTGTAAATGAATGGCATAAATGAAATATTCAATAATGTTAATTGATATTTTCAATATGCCTGTAACTTGCAGATGCTTACATTACTTATTAATTCAAACATCACTGGCTCAGTAACTATTGTTGATTAATGTGAAGATGGGGCCCTCTTCAGGGCATGTTATGTATCTGCAATGTCCTGTGATCTTATTAAACAATATGGCACCCTGGAAATGTGATTTGTCAATAAGATATTGAAGTACACTATTATATATTTATTCATTGGTAAATAGCCTACTAAAATGTTTTTGTTGAATGCAGTTTGTCTTTTATTTTAAACATGGTTAAATGCAGTATTTTCTTGCATTCATTAAAGGAACACTTTTATAGGCTCATTTTCCAAGTCCCTTGAAGTAAAACAGTTGAGTTTTACCGTTATTGAATCCATTCAGCCGATCTCTGTACCTGGCGATAGCACTTTTAGCATTTAACATATAACTACCATTTAACTAGACACGGATGTTGCAGAAAGACATTTTTTGTGTAAGGACTCGCAGTATGTGTGGATTGCGATTATATGCGCGGTTCAGTACATACCACAGAGACGGACGTCCTGCTATTGCTGTTTCTCCTGTTCAATTTATTTCAGCCTCTGGATCTGATTCTGGATCATATATGTATAAGTTGAATCTGATTGATAGCCATGGTTTATTAGGGTAACGTTTTCTTTTCCACGCTTGAGGAAGGGTGTCACAGCTTTCAGACGCTCTCATGCAATAGCTGCACGCACTCGTGATTCTTTAGCTCTGCCCACATGATACGCCACCATCCGCTCAGTTTTTTTTCCGGAAAAACTCAGTACAGCCTATCTTTCTTTTAGAAATATAATAAAACTAAAGACTTTTCGGAGATATGAAGGATCCAATACTACTTAGGTACTCAAGATTACATGATATTGACTAAAACTGAGTGCTTCACCCCCTCTTTAATGTGTTTATTTTAAAAAAGAACCAGAACTCATTTCACGGTAAAACCCAATGAATGTGTGTCGTTCTTTAACAAAGACCGTAATGTGAGAGAAAGCGGCATCAGCACCGGTAATATTATTTAGTCTCGCTATTTTTAAATGAAGACAACTGTGTTTTGAGCTTCAGGATGCCACACTGAATGGTTAGCTCATTTGTGGCAGTTCGCGTGTCATCTGAGGAGATACGAGCAACCCCAAACACTTGAACGCGATGGAGTTTGCAGCTTTGCACATGGATCACCCATGTGGCTTGCCCTTAGGCAGAGGTAAATGTCAATGAAAGCATTTGCCTCTGCATTTAGTATCTTAAACACTCTGGGTAACACCCCAGTGTAGCGCATCTGAAGCATGAATTAAATCTTTCACCGATCCTGATTGGTGCTGCGTCATGACGTAGTATGTGACAGCATATCCGGAAGAGGTAAGAGAACGCCGGCGCATAGTAGGGACAGCTTTGCAATGAAGCAGGCGCTCTCAAGTGAGGAGGTGTGGCGATGAGACGCTGTGTTGTTCCCTCTCAGGGAACAAGGGTTATAGTCAAAACCCGAGACGTTCCCTTTATCTAGGAAACTCACACTGCGTCGTCGCGAGGAGACTGGGTAATGAATACACACTATGCCACACCGAATCATGCCTGTCCTAGTGTGAAGCTGGCCTACAGGTACACTTAGGATGCGAGCACCCTGGCGCCATTAAACGAGGCCTCAGGTACGAGGGCCACAGAGAAGGCCACGCCCCTTGTAGAGGGAGCCCTCTTGGCCATAGGTGAAGGCAAATTGCGCACCCGATACGCCGTGGCTATCGCCTGGACAATCCAATTGTTGATCATCTGCCTAACAGCAGGCAGCCCTTTCCTGGGTCAGCCAACACAATGCAACAGCTGGTCCAATTTCCTCCACTGCACAGACCTCTCAAAATAAACCCTCAATGCCCTGACCGGGCAGAACAAGTGAAGTCTGTCTTCCTCTGTCGCCACTTGAGATGGAGGATGGAATGCCTGAAGAAACACTGACCGCATCCCCAAAGATGGAACTTTGGGCACATACTGGCCTGGGGTGCAAAATGGCTTTTTACCCCACCAGGGGCAAACTCCAGGCAAGTTGGCGTCACCGCCAAGCGCTGGAGATCCCCCACTCTCCTCAGAGAAGTGATGCGAGGAGAAAGGCCACCTTAAGTGTTAAATTTCTCACCTCAGCCGACTCCAGTGATTCGAAGGGGCCCTTCAAACACCATTGCCAGATCCCAGACTGGAACTCTGCAATGAGCCGCAAACCTTAACCTCCAAGCCCCACAGAGGAACCATACAACCAAGTGGTGCCTACCCAAATGTCCAGAATCTAAAGGCAAGTGGAAAGCCCCAATGACAGCCACATACACCTTAAAAGTGGATGGGGTTAGACCGGCGGAGAAATGGTCCTGGAGGAACTCCAGCACTGAAGCCACAGGGCAGTTAAAGGATTTTCCAAGTCCCTTAGAGTTAAACAGTTGAGTTTTGCCATTTTTTAATCCATGCAGCCAGTCTCTGTATCTGGTGGTAACACCTTTAGCATAGCATATATCGTTGAATCCTATTAGACCATCAGCATCAGTGCTCGAAAAAAATACCAAAAATGACTTGACTCTTCTATAGTTACATTGTGTACAAAGACCAACGAAAAATTAAAAGTTGGTATTTTTTTTGACCATTATAGCTAGGAGCAATTTTCTCATTACTGCGTAGGAACTTCACGGCCGTCAATGGGTGCAGACTTCCATCAACATAACCAACATGACAGTTTTCTTGCACAGAGAGCCTGCCTTGTAACCATGGAGACATTTGTGAGAGACGATTCTGAAGATATTTACTTTAGTGGAGATCCCGAACCGTATCTTTTTGAACCGGAATAACAGTTACACTGATGATGAGTTTTTGATATAGGAAAGAGAAAGTGTGGCTGAACAGACTTGGGGCAGAAAGGATGAGGAGAGCAGATTCAGACTGGTGAGTCAGAAAAGAATCAAAATTCAAGGAAAAATAGTCCAACATGGATTTGGTCTTCCGACTTTTTGATTTTGACTAATGTGATATGTGAATGAAATATGCTAAGACGGTGCTGCTTTTAATGGAAACAGAGAGAGTGTGCATGCTCTTGCTCTCTGTCACTCAGATATCACTCTGTCATCTACATCACTCATAAATCACAAAAAACGGATCAAATAAGGCTTTGACGGGACAAACATTTATTTGGCGGCTGCCAAATCATTTTCAATGCAGGAGACATGCTCCGAAGCCTCAGCACAGAATGTAACATCACTAATGTAGTATTTTGTACCATAGAAACTGTGTAGATAAACAATACGGCAATTCCACATTCTATTTTAATAAAACTATACACTAACTCAGCAAAATGCTACAACACAACTACTAACGTTATATAGTGTATAAACCAAATGGCCGCGCAACCCCCACTCTTAGTGATTGCATTCACAGGTAACATTAGCTAAAGACAACAGCAGTGCTTTTCAATTTGGTCATTCAAGCTAACAAAAAATTATAACAATGTTATACTTAAAGCCATGGGGTATGATACACGTTGCCCTGTCTGGCCATACCCTTTAGACACCATACCGTGGTAAAATTGTCCATGTTTTCTAAATAGTCATCTGGTCCCAAATGCTTTGAGCAAACACGCAGTGTTTTGATATCTATGTTTCAGAGTAGTCAACCACTGATTCTTTTGTTACTTGGTTTTCGTTTGTATTCTGTGAAACAGGATGGTAGTATAGACCTTTGACTCACTTTCATCACCAGTACGGTGGACTATTGTAATGGCCTTTTCACTGGCCTTCCCAAAAAGATCATTAAACAGCTGCAGCTCATACAGAAAGCTGCTGCCAGGATTCTGAGCAGAACCAGAAAATATGACCATATCACACCAGTCCTCAGGTCTTTACACTGGCAGGGTAAATATTTTTTTATTATTTTTTATTTAATTCTCTTTACAACTGTTTCTATTTTTATTTTTACACATTGTATTATTTTTCTTATGCATTTTTTATCCCTATTTTAAATAATTTCTATGTAAAACACTTTGAATTGCCATTGTGTATGAAATGTGCTATATAAATAAAATTGCCTTGCCTTACCTTGCCTATCACAGCTCTTTACAACACACAGTACCATGGCTAATTGCACAGTAAATCCACTACATAATTTGCCGGCTGCAACTCCGCATTATCTGCAACGACACAAACTTAGTGCCGGTCGCATTGGAAGTTACCTATCTAAGCACTACTTTCAGGTGCTGCGTAATATCATCGGGCCACTGAACCCATGGTGCGACCGCAAAGTTCCATGATTACTATAAGCAGAAATCCGAAAATAGTTGCTATCTATATCATTATAAAATCGAAACTTAATTTTCCATTGCTCTTAGTACACAATGTAACTACAGAATAGTTATGTTTTAAATAGAAACAATATTATCTTTGAGAAAATCAAGTATTTATAAAGCGATGCTAATGGACTAATATGATTTAATGATGTATGCATCTTGATGCTGAACTGCCATTTCTCAAGACTGGGCCAATATAAGCAATTCATCAATATAATTGAGTACAGATGCCCTGGAGCCTGATAGGGTCCAGAGCTGCATCCATGCACTTGGTGAAGTTGCGACGGGAATGAGCTAGGCCAAAAGGAAGAACCCGATACTGGTACACTTCGCCCCCGAAAGCAAACCTCAGGAACTTTCTGTGGGTAGAGAGTATGGAGATGTGGAAATATGCATCCTTCAGATCTATCGTGATGAACCAGTCATTGACTGACGATGGCTGGGTTAGTGAGCATCTTGAACCTGAACCTCCTCAGAGACCGATTCAAGTACCTCAGATCTATTATAGAACACAACCCCCCATCCTTCTTGTGAACAAGGAAGTAATGGCTGTAAAATCCTGACTCCCTGTCTGTTGGAGGAATTCGTTCTATGGCCTCCTTGACCAGCAGGGAGCGTACTTCTTGCTCCATAACCTGCCGCTGGGCTGGGCTGGGGGGATCACCGTCCAGACCACACCGTTGAACCTCGGTGGTGGAACTCTGAACTGCAGTCTGTACCAGATTCGGAAAGCATGACCATGCGGCGAGATATTCTACTAGGGGAACCAGCCTACCATATTTCACTGAACACCGAGGACCTGTGATAATAGTAGTCCCGTGCGAATCGACATCTCTGTGATTTGGCCGGGATTAGGCGGATCGTATATAATTTTTGCAAGTTTTTTTTTTTTTCTGTGAGCATTTCTATCTTTATCTTTCAAAAAGAATGGAGGCTGCATTGATAATGTATGTTTATGTATTACTAAAAAAAATCTAAACGATATCAATGCCTGTTTATGATTTACAGCTATATCTATAACGAAGTCTTGACATCATATCCGGGAGAAGTCAGTAAATTTGACTAAAATCACAGGCTTTGCTTATCCCGTGCGAATGCGCCACGCAAAGTCTAGTTTTAGTTCCCTAGATAATACTAATCTCGTGCGAATAGAGTCGGCAAACCCGGCGTGTTGGCTGAGCGCGCTTTTTGAAAAAGCATCCATCCAACTTGCTCACAGGCTGGACTTCAACCTTTTCCTGGTCTTCGGGTCAACTGGAAAAAGAGCAAACTCGTCCCCATGCAAGGATCTCTTTTCTCAGTATGGAGTTGGATTTGTTCGAACGGAAGGCGCATCTCGCGAAGGAGCGCATCCAGTTGATGCTGAACTGCCTAAACACGATTCAAGGCAGGGTGGCGGTTACACTGAGACAGTTTCAGAGGCTTCTGGGCCATATCGAGGCCATGGTGGCCGTAACGCGGCCCGGCTCACTTCTTAAGAGACTGCTTCAGCATTGGCTTCCCGAGATGGCCGTGGCAACGCGGCACTCACCGGGTGAGCATCACACCTGCCACCGAACCTTCAACCCATAGTCAGACCCTTTGTTTCTTTGGGCTGGGGTGCCTCTAGAAAAGGTGTCGAGGCACACTGTGGGTTTCAAGGATGCATCTACTTGACACATCAATTGTCTCAAGTTGCTAGCAGTTAATCCTGCACTGAGGCGCCTCAAAGGCCAGTAACGGGTCAAAGATGTATTGGTCCGTATGGACAACACTGTGACCAAATGTAAATGAAATATGCTAAGTATACGTACATCAAATGTAAGGGTGGTCTACGCATGTCGCAACTTGTCCGCCATCTCCTCTGGAGTCAGAAGTGTCTGAGGTTTCTTCGAGCAATTCCCTGGTGTGCGCAACCGTGTGGACGATGAGCTGTCATGAGCTGCACTCCTGGGAGTGTGGCGGCTCCACCCCAAGTGGTCCAGCTGATCTGGGATCAGTTCGGGGTAGCACAGGTCGACCTGTTTGCCTTCCCAGAAATGTCCCACTGCCAATGGTTTTACTCGCTGACCAAGAGCACACTCAGCACGGATGCACTTGCGCAGAGCTGGCCCCGGAGCCTGCGTAAATATGCATTTCCCCCAGTGAGCCTACTTGCACAGACATTGCGCAAGGTCAGGGAGGACGAGGAGCAGGTCCTGTTGGTAGCTATATATTGGCCCAAACAGGCTTGGCCGATTCCTCTGAGGAAGGATATTCTAACTCAGAGACAGTGCACCCTCTGGCACCCAAGTCCAGACCTCTGGAAACTTCTTCTCTGGTCCCTGGACTGGACGTGGAGGTTCTAGGTGACTTACCCCAGGAGGTAGTAAACACCATCTCTTTGGCTCGGCACCATCTACAAGACAGGCCTATGCCTTGAAGTGTAACCTGTTCATTGATTGGTTTTCTTCCCGCCGAGAAGACCCCCGAAGATGCTTGAGTGCGTCTTTGCTTTCCTTCCTGCCACAGGGGTTGGAGCTTAGGCTGTCGCCCTCCACCCTCAAAGTTAATGTAGCTGCTATTACTTATCATGACCATGTAGATGGTAATTCAGTTGGGAAGCACCACCTGGTCGTCAGGTTTCTTGGGGGGGGGGGGGAGTTAAATCCTCCTCAACCTCCCTCCATATCGTCTTGGAGTCTTGCTGTGTTGCTCCGAGCACTTTAGAAGGCCACATTTGAGCCTTTGTAGTCAGCAGCGCTTAAGATTCTGTCCATAAAAACTTTGCTGTTGACTGCAATGGCCTTCATCAAGAGGATAAGGGACCTGCAGGCATTTTCCGTCGAATAATCGTGCCTGGAGTTCGTACCGGGTGACACCCACGTGGTACTGAGACCACAGCCTGGCTACCTACCCAAGGTTCCCACTAGGTGGTGAACCTGCAAGCGCTGCCCCTGGAGGAGGCAGACCCAGTGCAAGCTTTGCTCTTTCCAGTCCATGCTCTGCAGAGCAAATCTACATGAATAGAACTCAAAGCTTCAGGACCTCAGATCAGCTCTTTGTCTGTCATGGAGGCCAGCAGAAGGGAAAGGCTGTCTCCAAGCAGAGGGTGGCTCACTGGCTAGTGGATGCCATCATTTGGCTTACCAAGCACAAGGTGTGCCCTGTCCGCTCAGGGTGCAAGCACACTCTGCTAGAAGTGTTGCATCCTCCTGGGCGCTGGCATGGGGCGCCTCACTATCAGACATCTGTTGAGCTGTAGGGCTGGGTGACAAATAACACGTTCGCTAGGTTCTATAGCTATTTCACCTAAAACGGGTAGAAGCACTGAGAGGACCGGCTCTTGTCAGCTTCCTGCGCTGACATACGGTGCTTATATACTCTCCAGAAACAAATAAACTCTGTGAGTCCTCCACCTCCCTCGGTGCCGGCGAGGCAGAGCATCCAGTGTCAGGTCCCTTGCCACTTAATCCTTGAGAACCGGTATTGGGCTTGAGCTATGTGAGTGACCCTGCAAGGATTCCACATATTTTTTTCTTTCCCTTGGAAGTGCCCTCCCTTCTCTGGGGATGGAGATTCCTATTCGTCGGTACTCCAGGAAAAGAGGGTTACATACATAACTGAGATGTTCGGTTTTCCTATAATTATTAAATATCATGCTGATATTTCCACATGTATAAATAATAATGGGTTACGGAAATGTATTTATTCTAATTTAATTAGAGTAGATTTATCTGCCAGGATAAATAACTATTATTAGGGACAATAGCTATTATCCGGATAATAATATATATATTTAAATATTAAAAAAGCTAAAATTAATATTACTACTGCTTATAAATTTCCAAATACCTGCAGTACTCCGACTCACAAAGAAAAGTGCGTAGCCTACGTCTGCTCAGACCCTGACATGGCGATAAGCACTTGTCAAAGACCAGTTTTATAAATACAAACTTTGCCATGGATTTTAGCATATGCACATTGTAAGATAAAATTTGTGCATACACAAATTTTGAAAAATGTACGATAGAGAAAAAACAAGTGGTTCATTATTTTTCTCATGGATAATATTGTTTTTGTTTTACAACTCATTCAGTTAAACTGAAAGATAAGCCTTATTTAATTTTTTGGGGCTCTTTTGAGTGGCAGTTCTCAAAAACAAACAGCCATATTTTAAAACGCTTGTTCAGAAAAGGTGATATTTCACCTTTTAATATCAATTGAATAATAATATCAATTATATTCTCTGAGACAAAACTTGACGGTTCAATATTGCAAAACGAATGGCTGGACTCTTTACTATACAGATTCGTTTTCCAGTTATGGTTGACACTTGCCCACAGACAGATGCAGCTTTACACTGGATGACATTAAAATGACTGTTTATTGCCTTTTGGTGGTCTTTTACATAGTCAAACACATCAAACATTTATAAAAAATCAACATTAAAAAAAGAAACTACAAATAAGTTTTCAACAGCCTTAAGCTGCTTTACAATATATTTTATTGACCCATGTAAAATGTTTCGCTGTCAAAACTAGTATAATATTTTCCCACCATGCATCTGTGAGTCCATTTCTGGAAAAGTTGCAACCCACTGCCCATCCATTTAACAAACAAATGAAAAAATAAACTAACAAAAATAAAACACATTATGGGTACCAAACCAGAGCTGTCAATAGAAAAAGCCCAGCACCGCAACTTAAGTGTGTGTGTGTGTATATATATATATATATATATTCTTTCACACCCTTTAATTCCTACTGCTGCTCAAAAGGAATGTGTTCCTCCGAATACAAATGTTTTGAAATAAAAATATTTTTTTTTACAAACACAAGACTTTTTCATAACATTCATTTCATACACATAGGCATTATTTCTCCAAATGTGGTTGTCTTTGTATTTAAATGCACTGCAAAAGAAAACCACAAGCTTCTAAACAGACCTTACCTATCAGACTTATTTATTTATGTAACTAAAAAGAGGAATGAAATATACTGTATCTTTTCTATAAATGCCTTCCCAAAACATACATTGTAGTTCACCTGATGCCAACAGTGATTTATGAATTGTCTTTTACAGTGCTGCACATTTCAGAATACTAAAAAACATCTATCAAAAAATATCTTCATTATTTTAAAACAATTAATAGGGCGTTCTTGTATATCTGCTCATTATTAAAATACCTTTAAGCTGATTTGCATAAACTGCACTGGAATGGCCTCAGGGTGACCAGAACTGTATAGTATCTGCCAACAGTAGTTTTACAGAAACCCACACTGAATGTATACAAACAGTAAAAAATAAATCATGTATAGTGCACTACATATACAGAGAAGTAAGCTCTAGAGCATTAAAAACAGTTTTTAAAGCATTAATTTGCATTTTCTCCATGAACATGTTGACAACATGCTACTCTAATGATTTGCATGTATGAGCTGAAAATTGCTTGTCAAGCCTTTATATGGCTTTCTAGACTGTACACAAACTCTGAGTGGTGCATTGTTACTTGATGCTTTGTGTTGTCACAACCTTTCACTCCTGGACAACAACTTCATGTGACGATTGATTTCGGTTCATCTGGATAGATGATCCACCGAATCCAACTTTACCAATAAAGGACTCTGTGGCAGATGCCATGCCGTTTTGATGACCTCCCTGGACCATACCTGATCCCCCTTTATTCTCCACATAAAGGACCTTTTGAGATCCACCATGAGTGGAAACACCTTTTTGGAGGGACCCGTGAATCACCTGGCCCCCTTGTCCTTCCACTACCACCAGGCCCTGAGATCCAGCAACCCCTCTCTGAAGTGTCCCCTGAAGGACTTGGCCGCTTCTCACTCCCCCATCCACCAAGTACACTTGTGATCCAGACAGTCCAGAGTTGAGAGCCTGAGAAGATCCACCCCTGTCCACAAGCACCATTCTCTCACCACGATTCAGGGTATTCGCCGCCATGTTGGTGCCCTGGACTACAACCCCCTCAGCTACTGGGCCGCTGTTCATCACATACATGTTCTGTCCGACTCCCATGGTGGGCCTTTCAGCGAGCAGTACCGTGCTGGGCTGCGGCTCGACCATGTAGTACATTTGCGGCGGTTGCATCAGGTACGTTGGAGCTGGCTGGACGCTCGTGATCACTGCGGGCTGGTTTTCTACGACAAGCACATTCTCCACACGTGAAGATGATGTAGCAGACATGTTGGAAATCATATTCATTTCGTTTGTAGACAGAGCTCTGTTAGTGGCTATATTCCCTGCATTTATAACATTGGTTGATGAAGAAACCACATCGGTACGGTCCACAATGGGTTTGGGAGGGGGAGGAAGGGGCGCATGGACCTCAGTCTTTTTACCTCCGCATATTTCTGCGAGTGTGTTGAACTTTGGCCCAAGGTCATTCAGAAACTCTAGGTCATTGTTATCTTCGAGCATGCTGCAGCAGCCAACAGAGCCAACAGGGGAGCCCTTCCCTTCATAACCATACACCTTTGGTTCATTCTTAGCAAATCCATCCTCCAATCCTCTGCTTTTCTGTAACACACATAGAACAATACATATGTGATCCACATAGAGATAAATAGACAAACAGACAGACAGAAAGAGAGACAGATAGCAGTCCCGGCACCATGGGCGGCCTTTGGGGGGCCTGGAGCGCTCTGTGAGTCACTAGTGTCGCCCTGGACAAGCCTGTCTCCCTTCACCAACCACACATCACAACCCACCAACCACCAGTCCTTGCTTGTTTGCATAATATTTATTAGTTACTTAACATTAATTACTTGTTGTTTATTGAAATCAAGCATTGTGTCGGTTCAGGCAGGCCACGACAGTCAAGCTCACAACAGCAGATAGTCAGCTGTTCCTGACTTGTAACAATCCAGTTTTAACATCTATCACCACAGCCATTAAAGGGGTACTTTAGCGCTGGGAAGATGAATCTGTATTTAAACTAGGTCATTAATGTAGTAGAAATGTGAAATAATTTTTTAATTTGGTGCTTAATTTGGAGAAAAGACAGAACATTTATTTTTGTCTCATGGGGATGAAAGACAACAATTCCCAGAATGCTTCGCTGCCCTACAAGGCCACTCCCAAAGCCACCACTACTAGATTACTGAATCACTGATCACTTTCACTTTCCCACCGCGACAGCGTTCATTTTCATAAAATCAGTTCAGTTAGAGAACAGATACGACAATGTACTTCAATATGTGATTTAGCCGCTGAGGAAGTGTCACACAGCATAAACGCTGCAGGAGTCAACTTACATACATTCGTGATGAGCTGAATGAGCTCGTGAGGAGAGCTGAGGTAAATGCGACTACACTCGCGGCAGAGATTCACAGCGCATTTTCAGTCTGGCGTGTTTTCAGTTCATGCCTTTGGAAGATTAACTTTCATAGGAATTCATTTGAGAAGTTGAAACCATTACTTTGCTCCACTGGCCGCACAGTTTACATGAATTCCTGAGGCTGCAGCTGCGAGCTAAATGCTGTGAGTGCGATCTCATATTCCCCATGTGCGAGTTGAAAACATGCGCAAATGGCTCCCTCTGCTGGCTGTAGTCTTTAACCTCTGGCCAAAAATTTCTCAGATGACAAACTGACGGTATTTGCGTAATCTGAGGAATTTTTCTAGAAATTAAATGCATAAATCTCTTGTCTCAGGGGGATATGATGGGGGGCGCACAATCATTTGAATATACTCCAGGGTTTCTACTGATACAAAGCCATATGCTAATCGCTGAAGTAACCCTCTAAACATTCCCATTCTTCAGCTTCTCTTCTATCGCATCATTGCTCACAAATCAAACTCCCTCCTCCAACCACAACTCCGCCTTAACCTGTATTTAATCTCCCTTTGTTTTTTTTCCGTACAGGTCTCTACATGGCAATAATTTTTTTACTCATGTATTTTGTTTGTCTACAACTTACGTAATTGTGAATTGTAAATAATATATTTGACAAAGTGGTTCTGACTAAACTATAGAATTAAAGAAATCAATGTCACGATTTCAATTGTGATGGTCGTGTGATGTTGCTTAACTGTATCATGTTAAAATTTGTACTGAAGCATGTTAACTGAGTTTGTTTGTGTCTGTTGCACTTTTTTTCAGTTTCTCCCCAAGAGGCTGCGTGTATGGGAGTAGATTTGTTGCGTTATTCCAAACAAATATAATGTCCACAAATAATTGTAAAGCGATTCACAAACAATAAATCATTTCACAAATCAATAGAATGAGGTCCAGAAATCCTGTATATGCAGGAGTTTCACAAAAATGAATTAGATTCACAAATAAATACAATGACATTTGTGATTAATAAAATAATATAATATAATAAACATATATTTTTATTTCAGAAACACACAACTCTGCCTCGCGTAAGTTGCAATATTTAGTTTATTGCTTCCTGTGCATATGGTGATGGCTTTCTCTGCATTTGTGGATCTCTTCTTGCACATTTGTAAATCGCAGCACAGCGTGTGGATTTTGAAACATTTCTAGCATCTAGACACAGGCCTGTCCTAAATGGCACACTTCATGTGCACTTTAGGTCTTGTGACAAGAGGCAGGGTGTCCCATTCGTCATTTAAGCTTAAAGAAGGGTGCTCGTGAGCGCCCCCCTTTGCGGCTGCTATGCGTCCTCGATGCGCACTTCAGCTGAGCCCGCAAGTTTGCGAGCTACGCAGAGGACTTCTACACGGCAGCCAATGCAGCATTACGTTGTCAAAGGGTTTAGGGTGCCATTTGGGACAGGGTGCCATTCATTTGTGTGAGTCTAGATGCTAGAAATATTCCAAAATCCACATGCTGTGCTGCGATTTACAAATGTGCAAGAAGAGATCCACAAATGCATAGGAAGCCATCAACAAATGGCACAGGAAGTGATTCACAAATGAACGCAAGGCAGAGTTGTGTTTGTGACATAAAAATAGCCTATTTGTGTGGATTTTTTTATTAATCACAAATGTCATTGCATTTATTTGTGAATCTAATTCATTTCTGTGAATTCTATTGATTTTTGAAATTATTTATTTTTTGTGAATCGCTTTACATTTATTTGTGGAAAACAATATGTTTGGATAAACGCAACAAATCTACCCTCATACGCGTGAGCCTCAACAGTGCAACCTTGTTAGTGTCAGTACAGTTTATATTATTATTCACTATCGATCGTCACTTAGACTAAATCCCATTTTGGTGATTCCCGTGTCATATTTTCAGGCTAGGCTACCAGTCCGGTCAGGCAAGTAAAATTCTGTTTCGTTGCCTGTGAATTTGTGTCTGGTGCTGGGTCTGAGACAGACAGACAGACAGACAGACAGACAGACAGACAGACAGACAGACAGACAGACAGACAGACAGACAGACAGACAGACAGACAGACAGACAGATCATATACACATAATCCTGTAGGTATATTTCACCTGTGAATAGTATTCATCCAGGAACATTTCAGACACAGCCATTCCGTCAAAATCTCCAGCCATTTCTCTACTCATAAGGGTTTCATCTCTCCTCAATGAGTCCATGTAGGCCATTTCCATGTCATTGTAGCCACGGAAACCTATTATGGAATTGGATTCCATGAAGCCTCCACCTCCTCCTCCTCCACCACCATTAATACGCATACCACCCACATCTTTGGATTTTAAACTCATGGGCCTCCCACCACCATCAGTAAAATCAGTCGGTACTGGAACATCCTGTCAGACACAAAATGGTTTGATTTATTTAGCTTTATGACAAAAATAACATTTCAATCAGATTTTTGTTCCTGATATCATATCATACCCTGTCCTCTCCTTGGCCCTCAGTATGGTAAGAGATGAGATGCTCTTTAGTGTCATAGGGCATGTCTGTGAAAGCTCCCACCATCCCAGCGGCTCCACACTGACAGAGCAGCAGCAGGAGTGGGATGACTATAACAGGAAAAATACAACGTTTATTTCAGTCACATAATAACAATCAATCATAATCTGTTCTGTGAACTTTGATACTTACGCAATAATGCAAGCAATCCAAGGAAGAGCAGACCGATTCCAGCAGGTCCAAATGTTGACCCCTTCTTAACCGTTCCTGCTACAGTTCGCGCACAAGCCCCCCGGTCTGTACAAGTACACACTTCCACCACTATTTTCTGAGGTTCTGGACATCCCACCCCCTGCTGGTCCTTAACATCCACCGTCAGCTCATGTTCTCCTGGCCACATCTTCTCTTGGGTCCGGAAGATGGCAGTGGTATCTGATGAGAAGAAGAACAGAAGATCTCAAACACAAAGTCAGTAGCGACATCCTAAATAACAGATCTGAGACTAGTACTTCATATTTTTGACTTCCTATATTAGATTGATAGACAGACAGACAGACAGACAGACAGACAGACAGACAGACAGACAGACAGACAGACAGACAGACAGACAGACAGACAGACAGACAGACAGACAGACAGACAGACAGACAGATAGATAGATAGATAGATAGATAGATAGATAGATAGATAGATAGATAGATAGATAGATAGATGTGTATACCATTTAAATGCTCGATTGACCATTTCCCTTTAGTTCCTTCTGGGACAACATTGAAGGTGAATGGAGCTCCATTGGGTGGTGCATCCTCATCCACTGCAGTGACTAAGACTGCGTCCTTATCAGTACAAAGTGTCTGGACTTTGCTTAACAAAGTGGGGCAGTGGTCATTAAAATCCTCTACCTGGATGGCAATGGTGCCCGTTGCCGTCTTGGAAGGCAAGTCTTTAAGAGAAAAGCATATATATATATATATATATATATATATAGAGAGAGAGAGAGAGAGAGAGAGAGAGAGAGAGAGAGAAATATATATGTTTTTAAATCAATTATATTTTATATTTGCATTTCATTTAAACATTACAATAATATGATATACAGTATAATAAAAAAAGATAAAGAAAGCAAATTAAAATAAATCCTTTAGGATACTTCCTCTTAACTTAGTTAAAAAATAATGAAATAAGATATAATTAGTATTTTACAATTTAACTTGCAGATGCTTACATTACTTATTCAAACACTGACTCAGTAACTATTGTTGATTAATGTGAAGATGGCGCCCTCTTCAGGACATGATATGTATCTGCAAGTCCTGTGGTCATTATTATTAAACAATATGGCACCCTGGAAGTGTGATTTGTCAATAAGTCATTGAAGTACACTATCATATATTTTGATAGTGAACGACATATCTGGAAACAGTTCAAAATACGTTTTTTGTATAAATATAAGACAATTAGAACAGCTGGCAAATCCACATCCTTAAAAAACTACAAAGATTAAAAAGTTGTCCCTTTTCCCTGGAACTTGCCTTGAGTTATGCTGTAAATTGTGGCGTAGTAGGTGCCGTTAACTAGAAACTTGGACTCGCGGTCAGGAGCCTTGTTCATTCGAACAGCTCCAGTTGTCTCATCGATGCTCAGCCAGTTATCTGGGTCAGAGGCTTTAATATACCTATAGGAAAAGGGAACATAGTTCAGGCTCATTTATCATTAATTTAGGTGTTGATTTCTCTCTTCTTTTTTTTTTAACTGTTTTGATGTAAACATACTTTACGTTGGTAGCTTCCTTTCCGGTGTCTGTATCGATAGCCGGGTACCTTGTGATGATCTCATTGCTGTTAAAAGTCTTGCCTTCTGAGATGGGAATGGCTTTTGTTAGGGGTACAAACTTGGGTCCTTCCGGTTGGTTTTTCACCTTTACATTCACGTTGTAGATCTGACCGCCTGTCGATGACCATGAACTGCTACTTGAACCTCCACTGCTGCCTCCGCCGCCTCCGCCTCCACCACCTCCACCACCGCCACCGCCGCCTCCACCACCTCCTCCTCCTCCTCCTCCTCCTCCTCCTGCACCACTGCCCCCAAAGTTGACATTCATTCCTGATTGTCCTCCAGTTACAGAGGGGTGAAACGGAGCATTGTTGACTACACCAATACCAAGCTTCAGGTCTTTGACATCCTCATAATCAACAGCCTAAAGGGAAAATGGACATGAGATACCGTCTTCAGACAAATGGCTGAGAGTATAATCTGCTTCAGAACAGTTCAATGCTAGTACATGCAAACATTTATAAAAATAAAAAAAAGCAGTTATGACCTGCAATACTCTTTTGAGCAATTAGACTACACTATTTTTCAGTTGACCAAATTGAATTTCTGTGAATTCACAGAAATTCAATTTGGTCAACTGAAAAATTTAGATGTGATCAGTCACTACCTTAAAAAAACCTTAAATTGGAGACCAAATTTATTTTTATTTTTTTAACAGTGTACTAGATTTGCATATTGTTTAAAGGACTACATACACCTAGTGGGTAAACCATGGTATTTCAAAAGAAAATGATTTTGTTTAAAAATGACTAAGAGAGAGTATCAAAATGACTCTAATTTGCCACTTTGTAATGGAAATGAAAACCATTTGCTCTATTTTAACCTTAAATACTACATTAATTGTAATATAAAAATATTAGAAAAAATATATAATTATCAAATATTTTTTAACTAAAAGTTAATATTTGATCACATTTGACCACCAATGAGTATGACCAATGTAAGGAATACCTGAGGGTTAAATAAAAGGAAAACATTAACATTAATGTTGCCTCTCCATCAATCTCCAGAATAAAATTATACTGTAAATGTCGTCAGCGTAACTTATCAATGCACACTATACTTTGATGTTTACCAAAAAATTCTGCAATTGCCTGTACAGTGAAGCTGTTGTCAAACCTTCTTAAAGCCATTCAAATGTATTGACAGCATTGGTTTGGCTCCATGAACTGTTGTGGCGGCGACGCCGGCGAGATCAAAGCCTGTCACAACTCTGTTTTTCAATGGCTCTGACATTAACTGAGGCGATACATCGATCTATTATGCCAAGATCTTAAGAGCATCAAAACACATATTTTGTTTGAATTTCTGATTTAAACGTACAAAATTTAAATGCTGAGACTTAGTTCTGTCTTCCTACACCTAGTATGGCTTGAGGGTAAGTAAATCATGGGGTTATTTTAATTTTTGTGAACTATCCCTTTAAGCAGCAAATAAGCGTATTAGAATGATTTCTGAAGTATCATGTGATGAACACTGAAGACTGGAGAATTATGCTGAAAATTCATGCATTTAAGCGGGTAAATATAGGAGAAACATGGGCGTCGGAAGCAAAAAAAATGTGGTGCGTTCTCTCTCAGAAAATGTTGGCTGCACTAGATGTCATTTATATTAAGTACTAATGAACTGCTTTGTTTACTTAACGTCTGGTTGGGCAAGACAAAAATACGGAAGTCACTAAACCATTAAGAGTGGCAATAGTGCAGGGGTAAAGCGCATGCGTCAAATTTGAATGCAAATCTATCTACGGTTCAAATTCGCCTTTTGCTGAACTCGCTCTACTCCCTTCTCCCATCACATTTCAGATAGGAAAGGCATTTATTTTCAATAAAACTGAAAAATGTCGTGTTCAATAATAAAGTGTTTTTCGGTTAGAGCTAAGCAAACAGACTTGCTGAATTAGACACAATAAAAGTGAGTGGGTCCCATATCATTGGTCGTAAATAGTGGGTGGATCTTGTCCCACCCACATACTGGCATGTAAACGTCTTCAGGCCAGGACTATTATCAAACATGTGAAGCTCACCTTGTCAAGCATCAGGATTGCCTCATTGGTCTTTGGGTCCATTTTAATGCTGAAGTATCCAGCCTCATTGCCTGATGCAATAAAGCAATTGGCCGCCCAGTTGTCCGTGTTCTCAAGATCCAGGTCAGTTGCTTTAAATCTCATCACCTCCACTTGAGCTGTATTTTCCTCAATACTAGCCTCAGACTACGGAGAGTGAAGAAAAATGTAAGTTGCAAAAATTCCAAGGGACCATGTATTCACTACAACAACATGCTAAAACCATGTGGATGTAAACAGAGTGTAGATATATTCTTACTGGGCCTTCCAATTTAGGCACATTATCATTGACATCATTGATCTTGATGGTGACTGTTCCTGTGGCGGCATTGCCGCCTGGGGCACCATTTAGGTCAGATGCTCTGACAAGCAGGATATACTGATCAACAGTCTAAAGAGAGAGACAGTGTGGAAATAAACAGGTGGAATCATTTACATACAACTGAAAGTGCTCAACAAAACCAGTCAATGTCTTTGTTCCTGTATTCATTTAAAAATACAATAACAGCCCACGTAGGGTGGAACATCTGGCACTGACACAGAGGAGCTCATAACTGCTGTCAATGAAGAAGTGCCAGTGCAAAAACATGTTGGATATCATAGCCTACACATCCGATACAGTGATCGTGACCACTCACCTCTCTATCCAGGTTTGGATTGATAACACGGACTGTCCCGTCATTGTCAACTCTGAACATTCTCTGCCCATCTGGTTGCTGCTCAACAATCTCATACTTGATTTGAGAGTTCGGGTTTCCTGGCTCATCAGCATCAAAGCAATTGATCTTCATCACTTGTGTGTCTGTGTCCATGATAAATAAAAGTACATATATTTTAGTTTAAAACAAGGTCTTTAAAAAACCCAAATGTGCTCTTCATAATCATTCTGGTTATGGATTATTTTTTTCAGTCCCCATTCCCCCATATATATATTTTTAGGGACTTACAATTAATTACAATAAATGAATGAAAAACATGCTCAACATAAAAGAGTTGTCTGCAAATCCTTCATGACCCCCTTGTAGAGATGTTATCATAATCAGGGTTTGATATTAACTTTTTCACTCACCAGCCAATTTGGCAACTTAAAATGATCAAAAATAAACCAGATTATCAAAGTCAAAGCTTGGATTTAAATATAACCTATTTATTATTCATCTGATTTTGAATATTTTGAATGATAGTCAATCACTGTTATTGGATAACAGTCAAATAAATAAAAAAATAGAAAAAAAGACAATTATATCACGTCTCTTTTACTTGCCTTGAGTTTACCTACAAATAGCAATAAAGATGCAAGGACACTTTTTTCCCAAAAGTTTAAGACATGCTGCATTTATGAGTTATGATTTATGAACGGTTTAGAAAAAGTGGCCTCTTAATTGTCTCCTAATGTTTGAGGACCCTTTTAGGCAAAGGGCTTATGCAAAAAACATAATTTATCAATCATACCCCACCAAATTGGCTAGAGTGTTGATACGCATTACCCGCCACGGGGAATTTTCACATGCATTCGGCAGGTTGGCGGGTGTTCATTTAAAATCCTGATCATAATCACCATTATGTTTATTGTATAAACAGTCACATTTCTTTAAGCTATAATAACTGCAGGTCACATACCTACTGCACTGAGTTCGTCTACAGCCCCTGCAGTCATCACACCAAAAACAGGAGCATTATCATTCTGATCCCTCACTCTAATTCTTAGCCCAATGTCATTCTCCGCAATTTTGCCATCTGTGAAGGTAGCAACCCCTGTAAGCTATGGAGGAGATGAAGATATGAATCGCAAGATCACTAACACTTATCAATAAGAATAGGTATTAAAGCAAACAGCATTAACAAACTCAGTCCCTTTTGTCATTTTACTTACATTATATTGTGCAATGGACTCTCTGTCGAGGATCCCTGTTATTCTTACGTATCCAGTTTCAGGATTCACCACAAATAAATTGAACGGCTCCATGTTTGCACCGACGCCCTTTAGTGAGTACCTCAAATTTTTCATTTGGGGGTCTTCCTTGTCTGAGCGGATCTAAATCAATTAGAAATACATACATTTTTAAAACAAAACCAACCAAGCCCACAGTGCCCTGACACATTGAAATGAAACATTTGCAAATATGAAATGTTTAAGATATTGATGCAATGTATATCATGTGATGTGTCGACTTCATTGTTGTAATCATGGCTTTATTTCATAATGGTCATTTTGTATACCGTAATCCTCAAAATATAACACAGCCCCCCTTTTTCAAGATGTACATTTTGTAAAAAGCCTTTTTAGTAAAGGAAATGTTTTTATTTGAAAATAATTAATACTGTATATTTTTCATATGTTAAGTTTTGTATTGAAAGATTGCTAAATAGTAATTTGGTGGAAATAGTAAGTTTGACAATAAGGTATGAGTATGTGTAAATCTGTGGAGGGTATGATGAGTGAGAATGGGTTTACCAAGAAGGTTCCTGAGTAAATATCAGGGAATAATGATTAAATTAACGTGTTTGAGAAAGAAATGAAGGAGAGGTGTTCTAATAAAGATGGTACATGTATGTAGGCTGTAAACTGAAGAATGTTTTTTATATATATCAGACCATTATTGTGGATCTGACCATTTTATTTTATTTTATTTTATCTTATTTTTTTATTATTATGTTTTTATTTTATTATTATTATTATCTTTACAACTGTTTTAACTATGCTTGTTTTAAATTTTTTATTCGTCCATATGGTATTCTTTTTTCTCATGCATTTGTTACCACTGTTTTAATTCATTTCTATGTAAAGCACTTTGAATTGCCATTGGGTATGAAATGTGCTATACAAATAAACTTGCCTTGCCTTGCCTTGTCTAAATACTGGTAAAATGAACCAATGATCACATTTAAAATAAACACTTTTATGCATACCATTAAAAATAACCTGTAACCTATCTGAATTATACCTATAACAATTAGGCTATCCATCTCATAGTGAAAACCATGTAACCCACCAAAATTTCATTAACAATAGAAGTGAAATCTTACTTGTTGAAATCCTGGGTACTTTTTAAAGATCACGTACAGGGAAAGTTTGGTCCCGTCAACAAGACACTCAAACGTGACAGTCACGCGGTTCTTAAGACGGTAACTTTTCTTTGACTGTCTTTTTACACTTGCTATCTTCTCTGACGCTGTATTTCTTGCCACACTCGTTTTACGCGCATTTGACAGCACCTATTGTCGTGGGTGTATTATTAAAGTCTAGACGCTGAATATAAGATGTTTTTCAGATGTATTTCTAAAGAAAATCCTTGTCTTTTATCTGGAACAATATGGTATTGGTTATGCAATTTATGCTGTAGTAAAACTGTGTAGTTACTGTGTAGTTGTATGAAGTATTATTACTACGCTGTAATACTACTCAGTACTTAAATATATAATTGCACTGTAACAATGATACAATTCGGTAATAAGTAATATTAATTAACTACATTTACTACTTACTATAGGGTTATGGTAGGATTAAGGTTTGGTTGAGGGTTAGTTGTATGTAATTGTGTGCATTATTAATGGTTATTACTATGTAAGCACATGTAACATTTGTAAAAAGGACACTATAAAATAAAATGTTACCAAACCAGTGTAACCGAGAACTTTTCATTTAATAATGCTTTAGTATTTAATAATATATTATTAAATAATTTGTACATAATGTTAGTTCATTGAAATCCAACTGTTCATTGTTAGTTTATGTTAGCTCAGGGGCATTAAATAATGTTAACAGATACAACTTTATATTTTAATGTAGGAAACATTTGAATTAACCACAACTAAGATTACTTTTGAAGTGTTTTTAATTGTTAGTGCATGTTAACTAATGTAGTTCACTAATATTAACAAATGGAACATTATTGTAAAGTTTTCTTGTACATTGAGTATACAGTAATAATTATGCAAGCATGAACTTGTTTGACGCAGAGAAAATCTCACTCACTTTAGCGATGAACTCTCTCTTGGTGTAATCGACATTCTCCTCTAGGATTTGGGGAGGGACGATCCATTCTCTCTTCTGTCTGTGGAGGGCCACGGAGTTGTGGAATCTGGCTTCAGCCTCAAACACATGCTGCGGGAAAACAGAAATAACTCTTTATGAAAACAGATTTAAGAAAACTTTTTTCAGTTTTTATATTTGTTACCCTTCCTGGTAGGAACGTTCTCATTAGAAGGATTTGTAAATGATTCATTACAAATTAGTTTTGATTTTAAATTATCGAAATTCTGGTTGCAACCTGCATGCATAGTTTGATACTAAAGTCATCCTGCCTGTGCAGGCACAAACAAACTAAAGATAATTATTATGAAATTCAATTGAAATTGGTTGACCGTAATCTAATGATATAAACCTCAAAAGATACGACTGCAGAAAAAGCACTGCAAAGAAGACATTACTTCAATCCACTTCAGTAGACTTTAAATTAAGATAAGATAAAATGAAGAAATACTTGGCAAAAGCTAAATGCATTCCATTTAACTCAAAATCACCTTATTAGACCACACACAACTAAGATAAAGCATGTGTGGTTGAAATTAAAGAAACCCTTGTTCCACTTTATATTAATTGTCTTTAATTAATTTGATACAACACAGGTAGTGTGTAACTTACACTCAATAGCTGCAAAAGTGTAATACATGTACAAAATTAGTACTTTGTACCGAACAAGTACATAATAGAAAAAGACACCGAATATACAGTATGTGGGTTTTTGTGATGAACTCAAGAGAGAGAGAGATGAATTACACCCTTTTCTCTCACTCTCACTTTCCCTCTTTCACACACACACACACACACACACACACACACACACACACACACACACACACACACACACACACACGGGCATAAACAGATATAACATATGCAAAATATTTAAAAAACAAAAGCCGGAACAATCAAGAAGAGCACTTTTTCATCTATAGGGGTTAGTGGTAACACACATGGTTTAAAACTTTCCACTCATGCCAGGAGGACCGAACTCAGTGTATTCACTAGTTGCCATATCAGCATTATTTAGAGGAAAAAAATTGCACAAAAATAAAAATCTTTGGAAGATATCACTGAGCATGTATTTGAGCAATGTAGCAAAAGTAAATTTCTTAGGCTTATTTTTCATCTCTGTTTTTGTTTATTTAAAATAAGACAAATCTGATATTATTCGAATCCTATAAATGTTTTTTTAACCATTGAGATCGTTCTTTAATACAGATCTAACAGCAGAAGACACGAGCCGCATTTTAAATCCCAGTAGCGCAGGTGGGGCATGTTGTCACACTGCTTTTTAATAAGCCTCTATTAGAACTACGCTATTATATTTTATACTTTTATTAATTCTATTGAGCAACCATGAGGAAAAGGGTGAATAATGACTGCGAGTCAATGTTCATTAGTTATTATAATTGTAGTTTAAGTACCGGCATACTGTATAGCTGTTTTATAGTGTTTGTTGTCAAACTTTTAAATATATATATTTTTTAATGATTACACATGCCATTATTTTAGCGGAAAATGTTGATAATTGTATTTTATTGACAATTTGTATTATTATTTTATCAGGTAACATTTTAAGCTCTCATTTGGTCATGTTACAATGTACCCCACCTATGGGGCATGTTGTCACACTTCATTTCCATTCTTTGGGCGTAAACCAAGAAAAAAGTACACACTGCATTAATGAAAGAAAACATTATAATTGTACTAGTTTGAACCCCAAGTGGATTTACACAAACTAAGAAAGTCAAAAAGGTTTAGGTCATGTCCCGCTCTCCCTTATCCACATACTGATCCAAGCAAAAACTATTTCTTCCCTGAGAGTCCCTGAGAGAAAATTTTCATTTTCATAAAACGCACTCATTTAGTAATCAACTGTTTTTTGAACTTATCTTAATAAGAATCTCAGTAAATATTATTTTGAAATTAAAAACAATGAGGTGTGCCAGAGGGAGGGGATTTCAACACTCCTAAAATTGAAAGACTTGCATATCCAGCTTGACTTCTGTATTCTGTCTCTATACCAGACAGAACTTGTTCTTAAATGCCCAAATACATCATGCTAACTATAGATAGGTTTCTGTCATTACAGTGTCCAGCTAAATATTAGTTACCAATATTACTAATTTAAAACCAGAAAATATTTGAAACACAATGTATTTAACATTTTTAATTTCACCACTTAAGTTAACTTACTAATTGACCACATACAATGGAAGCTAATGTCATATCATAGGCACCGTAAAAATTAAGACATTTATTAGACTTAAATTGGTTAATTGTTTATTCAAAGTGATAATATGCGATGTGGAAGTTCAATGCACTATATGTAACGTTACTGCATTCTTTTATGATGAAATGTAACTGTTTACTAAGCAATTTTGTAAATATTTAGTTGCCATGGTAAATTTCTGTAAAGGCCTCTGGCATTTTAAGAGTTAAAGAGAGACACAAGCACAATGAGTAACTTTTTCATATTAACTTTACGAACATACATATAATGAGTGCTATAAACAACAGGCTACCAAACAAACATGCTAAACAAACCCAGTTTCAGTAGTATTATGAGAGAGGCGCACGATTGTTTTGGTTCACAAAACGATACATTCAAAATGGAGAAACACTAAAATTTAGGAACGTTAGCTAGCCTCTGTTAACGTGCTTATCTGTTGAGATATTTAAAAAAACAGGACAAACTTACCGATAATCCAAAGCAAAGCAAAAAAGCGAAAGCAGGCGATATTCGCCGGGCCATGGCCGGAGAAGCACACACGGTATTCCCTGATCACCTGAGATCCACTGCTGACTTATGGAAAAGTTCGAATATATCCCGCGGAGGCAGATGTGAGTTCCGATGTTGTTTGATGCACGATATGCGAATGAGATCGATCCGGAGCGCTTTAGAGATACTCCTTATTCATTCTTTCTCCCACACCCTCACCTTGCGGGTTAAAAGGAGGACCTAACGTCACAAAGATGGGTGGGTGTGTGCGTGAGAGAGAGAGAGAGAGAGAGAGAGAGAGAGAGAGAGAGAGAGAGAGAGAGAGAGAGAGAGAGAGAGAGAGAGAGAGAGAGAGAGAGAGAGAGAGAGAGAGAGAGAGAGAGAGAGAGAGAGAGATATTATAATTTTCATGAGTATAATTTTCGCAATTACATTAGGCTACATGTATCATAAAGGGTGGCATGGGTGTTCTCATTTAGAGAAGTATTAACATATATCCAGAAGACCCATCCTTAACCCTTCATACGGTGTCATATGAGTAACATCACATGGAAAATTAACCTAATAACTGGATTCATTACCATTTGGACAACCACAGTTTTACAACAAATGCAATGGTTAAACTATGGTTAATGTAGCAAAACCATGGTTAATTTCAAGCTAAATAAATCAATTAAAAATATATAATATAGGCCTACTATTAGAAAAAAAAATATTATTAGGCTATTATATTTAAAATTGTTAATCTTGAGCAAAATTAATGCATTTTAATATATAGCCTAGGTAGGCCTTTAAAAAGTGTTATGACAGTGTTATGAAAAAATCGTTTCAGAAAGTAAATCTAATGCTAATTTCTACAAATTATTAATATCTTTTTCAGTAGGTTTTCAGTAATTAGTTGTAATTACTGTAGAGAATAATGGTAAAGGTTAGGTATGGCTATTTCATGAACTAACAAACATAAACAAAATATAAAATAAAGTGATAAAATAGCAAAATAACATTAAAATACTTGTTTTGAGGAGCTTACATGTTTTTAAAGAGTTTAGAAAATTACATTTAAATTTATTTATTCATTTCATTTTATAGATTTATATATATATTATAACATTTTTTTTGTGTGTGTGTGTGTGTGTGTGTGTGCAATTGACCCACCTGTAAATGTCCATGCTTCTATATTGCTCATTGATAGTCATTTTAAATGTGATGGTGTATTATGTCACGTAAATATTTTGACAGCATTAGATTTATGCTGTTTATTTGAAATAATAGCTACATCCTAAAATCCTTCAGAGAACAATTATTTTAATCACAAATAACCATCATTTAACATATCAGATGCCGTTCTTATGATAATCTATTGAGCTGTCCCAGGGATTAGCTCTATTAAAGATCAGAAGCGATGGACTTTGAGGTGTTCTTGATTATTAATCACACCTATATGAACTGATCTCTTCGAAACTCACACCTTAACATGTGCTTATTAAAAGTTGGTCATACTTAAAATGTCTGAACCAAAACGTGTCTGAGGGTTTGTCCCAACTAATCAGCAAATACTTTTCTTTTGTATTGCATGTACAGAATTATTTCCGAGAATAGTTGATCGTGTTTTATTTTGCATGTGAACTTATTTGGCTGTGATAGATGCACTTCTGTAGAAAAGAGAGGGCTTTTTGGGGAGTGGTGAAGTCACGGCATGTCTGCTTGCTTTAAGGAGGTGCAGGAACGGAGTGGGGGAAAAAAGAAGCGATTGGGCGAGACAACTTGTTTATTCTTTTTTCTGTAAATCTCTTTCACTGTCTCACTCCCAGTTACTCTGATTTGATGGTTTGCTTTTCTGACTTTGTCTGAGTTCGAAACGACCATATGAAGTCTTAATATAATACTTTAGAATTAAGTATGTTTTTAGAAATGTTAAAAGGGCCTTGGTGTCTCACTTTAAACCCTAACGCTCAAAATGATTCATTTGAGTTCAATTAAATTAACTCTTATGAGTATTTAGAACTTTCTCTTTTTTGAGTTTTCAAAACTGATACATTTTAAGTAATCTGAATTGTTTCATTGTTTTGGGTTTTATGAACTTAAACGAAACTTAAACTTAGACAAACTTAAATTGAAATGAAGCTGGGATTTCTATACAGCATACTTTGCCATGATACTCAAAAGGGAGAGAAAATGCTAAAATTAAGTGTTATATAATGATTTTGTGCAAGAATAATAATGCAAGAATAATGTAAGTGGGAGATTTAGTCGTGTTTACTGTTTTGCTATGCTAATTTCAAAGAGTGTCGGTTATGTTGGGTTTTGTTGGGGGTTACCATCAAAATTGGTTTGAGAACAGATATACATAATGTTCAATGTTTCAAATTTCTGTATTCATTCAGCAGTTGCTATCCTGCACATTATGTTACACATTTTCTGGGGTGTATTTCCCGAACAGAAAAAAATAAATAAATCTCTTGACAAACTAAAAGACATTAATGACATTTGTAAGCATTCAAAATAAAATATATAGATTGTACTAAATGTCAGCTTGCTTATTTTGCTCAAGATAAGGATTTATTAAGTCCACATGTCATGGAAACAAGAAACTATGCTTATAACCACAGGTCGAGAGCTGTCGTCGCAACCACACAAGTTTGCGATGCCGTTTGCAAATGTTCGTTGGAACTGGGGTTTCGGGAAACACAGACTCGTTGAACTATGTTGATAGCAAATGATTATAGTTGGCTAACGATGCTTTTGGGAAAAGCACCCCAGGTTAACAGTTACTGAATTAGCTAATTAAAGGAGTAGATAAAATGAAAATTACCCCATGATTTACTCACCCTGCAAGCCATCCTAGGTGTTATATGACTTTGTTCTTTCTGATGAACACAATTGAAGTTATACTAATAAATATTCTAAGCATTATAATGGCAGTGACAGGAGCTCAAAAAAGCACATCCATCCAAAATAAATGTTCTCCACACAGCTCACAGGGGTTAATAAAAGCCTTCTGAAGCCAATCAATGGGGGTTTAGTATGAAAAATATCAATATTTAAAAAGTTCATAGTTAAAGTAAAAAAAAGTCAAAGTAAAAAATAGTAAAAGTAGTTAAAAGTGAAATATGTATATCTTTCTTACCAAACCTTAATTTGCTTTAAAAGGTCTTTATACCCAGAGCCATGTGGAGTATGTTTATGAGGGATGGAAGCGCTTTTTTCAGCTCATTTTAAAGTGAACTCCTTTAAAGCTAATCAAGATTCCAACTATTAAAATATTTAAGTTGAGTTTCATGATAATTTTAAGTTAAATAAATGAATTGGTTTACTCAAATATTTTAAAAAGAGCAATTCAAATGTATGAGTACAAAATAAAAATCTGCTAGGGCTGCTTACTTAAACTTTTGAATTTCTTAACTTAATTTTTGTTTTTGTTTTGCCAACTTATTCGGGTTTACGGAGTAGTCTAAGTAGGGATAAGGTTAAGGATCTTCAAGGGTTGTTACAGGGGCCCTGCAGAGAGGGTCTGAATAGCAAGTCTTTGCCACTTGCACACATTTAGAGAATATACTGAATGTGACTTCCATTCGGATAAAGCCTTCACTGTCTGGGCAAGGCCATCATAAATCTGTTCCTCAGACACTACATGCTTAACAAAGACGCTCAAAGAGGAAGAAAAGAAAGAGAGGGATTCTGTGACATTTACTACTGGTCAAACAGTCTAGAAACATGAATCAGAAAAAAAATGGTAATAGTGCTACCATCTTTGTGAAACATTACATTGGTCTAAGGGTTAGCTTAGCAATCATGTAGCAATATAATAATGTTAAAAAATGTTTTCCAGTAAAAATCTAGATTTTTTGTTTTTCACACTAAGTTCACAAGTTTTTAACTTGTACTGAAGTTTAAACTTAAAGCATCACTTTGTCAATGGAGTAAGAGCGAATTCAAGATAAATTCTCACGAAAGTCTTTGTTTCATTTCTTTTTTTGTCTTCTTTTTTTTGACGGTGTTTTTGGATGGGGAAGACACAGTGTAATCAGAAAACCAGTCGCGCAGGAAACTCCCTTGACTTTGGATGGTAAACAGTCACAGGTCTGTATCTGTAGACGATGCATGCACACGCTTGTCACCTGTGCACAACAATTGTATGACTCATGATGAAATCAGTGAGAGCTATTGGGAGTGTCAGGCTGGCTTGTAGGCAGGGTGTGTTTGAGGGAAGGGTTGCGATCGCTCAGCAGACAACGCCCTAGTTTCCAGTGCTCAAACCGCCTAACCTATAGGATGCTCTCATTCTCATCATGTGCAGTGCTGAGATGTTATATCCATGCACTCATTTTTAATTAGCAGTTGTGGAGGCGCAAATCTTTACCCACCCCACTTATGGATGTGGCCAAAATGTTTTAAGTTGATATAGTCCCAGCTCTAGAAGGGGATTGTTTAAGGGTTAGTTTTGGTGTAGACCTGGAGAGGGATCTGGTTAGAATTAGAGTACAGGTTAATATTATGATTAAGTGCAGTACTAAATTAAGGAAAAGCTTAAGGGTGTGTGAACAGTGAGACCAGGTGTTACGCAAACATTTGTGAGGGTTATATGGTTAGGTAGAGGCTGGGTTTCCAGTTCCCAAAATCACTTTCATTCATAGAAGAAGGTGAAGCATTTTAGTCTTTCTTCTTTAATATGAAGGTTTACATGGTTAGGATTCGTTTTCGTTATAGGGTTTTGTTGCAATATAGTTTAATGTTACAGTTAGTTTTTAGTTAAGTTTTCGACTTTTTTATAAGTTATACAAGATACAACTAATTGTTCAGCTCAGTTTAACGTAATTTAAGTTGAAATGACTTAAACATCCAAGTTGATTGTACTTAAAAATTTCCGGCTGTAACTTTTTTCACAGTGTACTGAATTGGATCATCCGTATATATTTTAATTTAATAAATGAACAATCATTTATTCATTATTCAATTAAAATATGCAAGGATTATTCAATTCAAATTGATTTGTACTATTTTATTGTTTATTGTACTATTAAATTTTCATTTTTGAATTTGAATGGGAATGACACGGAGAGGATTTTATGGAATTGTAATTTTTGTATGTGGTGTTCTTCCACCCTGGGCCAAAAAAAAAAAGAAAGAAGTTATTTTATTAAAAATGATCTAATATAATTCCAGTTGTTTTCAAATTTTTCTAAACTTTCAACATCTACAAAGTTGCTTTTATTATCATAAATGAATGCATGAATGAATGAATGAATGAATGAATGAATGAATGAATGAATGAATGAATGAATGAATGAATGAATGAATGAATATTTCTTTAGGAGATTTGGTATGAATTTGATTTGTTCAGAAATGTCAAATTTTCCAAAAAAAAAATTAAATAAGTATGAAGTTCCAAACAAACCACTGTCAGTCTCTTCATAATCATAATAAAATCATAATAAAAGGTTCTATCGGCGCTACGTAGTTGGAACCCCTGAAAGGTTCTCTGCAAAAAAATGCTTTTCTTACTTAGTATTGTTGTCTTGTTTCTAGTCCAAACATTCTTAAAACAAGAAGTATTTACTAGACAAGCAAAAGTAATTGTCTTATTTTGGGAAAAGAGAACTCAAAATTAAGAGAGTTTTTGCTAAGATAAGAAATGCATTTTTTTCATGCATCATTTTTTTTGCAGTGCTCTATATAGAACCCTTTTTAAGTGCCAAAAGGTTCTTTCTTGTCATTATAGAACCCTTTTAGCATAAAATGGTCTTTGGAGTATACTCAACTATATTCTATAGGCTATAGAACCTTTTAAGGGGTTCCAAAAACGTAGTGCCGATAGAACCTTTTCTTCTAAGAGCGATAGGGTGTGAGCAGATTTAAAATTCATATGATTTAGCCACCAATTCACCAAGTGTGAATGAGATTGTGTTGCTACATCCATTTCTTGAATTACATTCTTAAATACAAACTTTTTTCCTTTCTATTTTCTCACCTCAAAATGAATTCCAGCTCAAGAAATATAAAAGGCTTTCTCAGTTGACTGCACGATCCTGCTCTGCTCGACAAATATATTAGTGCCACCTGTTGGCAGTACTAGTGCCACCATTCATATTTAATGCACAACAAACTACTTGTTTTTGTGTGCAGGATTCTTGTCAACCTTTACTGTGTAGCAGTGTTGAGGCGTTTTAACTGAAAAACATAAATAAAATCACATACATAAAAAAGATGAACTTTTAAGTGAGTCTCTGATATCTCTGTGCAGGCTGTGAATGTTTGTCTGGTGTTTACCGATTAATGTTTGGCCTTTGACACGCCCTGCATTTCACTACATTCCTCTGACAGTTTTTTTTTTCCTTCTCTCTTTTCACCCCATAATTAGTTTATTTCTCTCTGTCTCGCTCTGTCACTTCCTCTTGCAAGTTTTCCCATTGTTTGTCTCATAACAGCATTCTGTTAATTCATTTTTCCAAAAGTTTGTTACAGTGCTCCGTGTGCCACAATCCCTATTTCCCTTTCTCTTCCTCCCTCTTTCCTCTCTTTGTGTGAGTGCACTCTTTCCTTTTACCTTCTTTGTCTTTGTGTCGCTTTAAGAGCACTGTCAAAAGAAAACAGCTCCATGGCAACGTCTGAGACTGAAACCTGAGCTAGTGATAAGGCCATAGAGGTGGTAGGCGTGTCTTTCTCTCAAATAAACAACGTTTCCTAGCAATCAGCCATGCTTACTCAGAGATTTAGACAAACTTTTTGCTATTTTTCTTCACCTAAGGCTAGTAAATCTTAATTTGTATTTTCTTTTTCAGAACATGATTTCTGTTCATTTCATATTAGCACAATATTCTTTTTTATTAATTAATTTTATTTTACTTATTTTATTATATATATATATATATATATATATATATATATATATATATATATATATATATATATATATATATATAATATTATATTTGTTTATATATTTATATTATATATTATATATTTTATATATTTATATATTTTATATTTCACATTATATTTGTTTAACTTCACTTTATATGTAATTTTACTGTAGAATATGGTACAATTAATGGTTTTGGAAGTATTTTATTTACATTTTAAATCTATACTATAATATAAAAATAGGCTATATCAACATTTATTGTTAAGATAGTTTTTTGTATGGAAAAATAAAATAATGAGCCAGCAATTAAATTGTACATTTACGGAAAATATATTAAACAGTAAAAAAAAAAAAAAAAAAAGAAAAAAGAAGAAAAAAAGAAAAAAAGGGCAACTGTGTTTTTTTTTGACCCCAAAAAATACAATAAAAGCATAAACATAGGCTATTTACAGAACAATCAGTACAGTTTACAATATATATATATATATATATATATATATATATATATATATATATATATATATATATATATATATATATATATATATATATATATATATAAAATTAGTGTAATTTTAACTGTAAATAACTTTGCAGACAAAATTCCCAGCATAATATTTGTTTTCTTCTTATAATTATATATATATAATTATATAATACCCCAAACAACTTTCCGCTGTAGTCGCAGCAAAAGGTGGCGCAACAAAGTATTAACTTAAGGGGGCCGAATAATTTTGCACGCCCAATTTTTCAGTTTTTGATTTGTTAAAAAAGTTTGAAATATCCAATAAATATCGTTCCACTTCATGATTGTGTCCCACTTGTTGTTGATTCTTCACAAAAAATTACAGTTTCATATCATTATGTTTGAAGCCTGAAATGTGGCAAAAGGTCGCAAAGTTCAAGGGGGCCGGATATTTTCGCAAGGCACTGTGTGTGTGTGTGTATATATATATATATATATATATATATATATATATATACACACACACATATATTAAACAGTAATATTGTATAGTATCATTACAAAATAACTGGTAACACTTTACAATATTAGTTAATTAAGTAACATGAACTAACCATGAGCAATACATATGTTACTGTATATGTTCATCTTTATACACTTTTGTTAATAAAAATACAGCTCTCCATTGGTTCACAGTACATTAACAAATGTCAACAAGATTTTAATAAAGTATTAGTAAAAGTTGAAAGTAACATGGGCAAATATTAATACATGCTTTATAAGTGCAGTTCATTATGCTAACTAATGCAGTTCAATAATGTATGTTTATGTATAATTTTTATTTGTATTACATTTTTCCTCATTATACTACTCCAGTCTTCAGTGTCACATCATTCTAATATGCTTATTTGCTGGCCAAGAAACATTTCTTATTATAATTAATGTTAAAAACAATTGTGCTGCTTAATATTTTTGTGGAAAAAGTGATATTTTTTTTCCAGGATTATCCAGTGAGTTGCTATATTTCTATAATATCGCAAAAGTACATAAAAAGATGTTACAAATTGAGCATCTCAAAAAAAAAAAAAAAAAAAAGTGTGTAAAGAGGCAGAGAGAAAGAATCAGAGAAGTGACGTTAAGACATTGAGTGCTATGAGAAGTCAATGAGGGTGAAACTACTGACTCACTGGCTGACACCTGTCATCACCTGTCACACATCTGCACTTGAATATCACACCCAAAGTACAAGTGACATTTGATGACGACTTCCAGTGCCCACAAACTATATTTTAATGCAACAAAAATGTCATGTACTTTTTTGTACATTCTGATTCTAATGTTCACATTACATGTATGTTTCATTTCATCATTTACTGCAAAGTGGGGGAAAGGAAATGGGAGGGAGAGTCACATACCTACCCTCAGCAACTGAACAAATCGAGCACAGAGTGATATCTGTTACTAGACAGGTATTGAATTACAGCATGCATCAGTACTCATGCAGGCAAAGCGCATTACCATAGACAAAGGGGTGCTACACAATACGGAAGGTTTTATAAGGCAACAAATAAATCTGGAAGTTAACGTGGTTTGTGGTTCATGCTTGGGGTTTTGAGGCATCTGGGACATTCTCTGTCAGCGTTTATCAATACCGTCAACAGTTATCACATCCCATCTCACACTCAGTTTAGTGACTGGTATCTCTCGATTACTCAGCTTCACTCTCTCTCTCTTTTGTCTTTATCTTTCACACTGCACTGTAAAAAAAATCGAACTTATGTTTTGTATGACAAATTCAGCTTTTAAAATGTATTGAACTATTTAACATGAAAAAAGTTGAGAAAACTCAAACATGTTATGCAGCTGGTTGGCTTAAACTTTTATGTTTTCTCAATTTTATTTTTATTTTTTACGGTGTGGTGTTGTGCCCTATTCAGGATTGCAGAATTACATATTCGGAATTACATCAATTTGAGTTCCTCAATTTGAATTCAGGCAGGAAAATGAATGCATAACTTTAAATCTGAATTTAATTTAAGAAAGTATAATTATGAAAAATGGAATGAAAAAGTGTACTTTTTAACAATATATTAATAAAAGATTTATTAACATTTTTACTATTACACATAAACACTCAGCTAATGGAGAGTTTCCAAAAACATTATTCAACAGTTTATTTATATTTATATTAGCTTTCATTATATTGGCCCAAGGACACTTCGATCCCAGAACATTGTAATTTATTTTTGTCAAGTTTGATGAGTTCTGAAAACAGTGTGATGAACTTTCTGTGGTGCTGTATGGCAAAATAAAATCTGTATTAAAGTAAAATATTAAATGTCTAATAAGCTGACAAGTTCAAGCTACAAATATTTTACATTAAACTCCGAAAATTAATAATGTAATTTGTAAAAACAAAACAAAATTAAATTGCTCTGATGTTCCACTTTGAATTTCTGTTCTGCTTTGAATCTGAATTGTTTCCAATTCACAAAGCCCATTTCTATAAGTCCAAATTACAACTCCTAACTGTTCGTGAGCAATTCTTAAATGCACATTTTGCCCAACCTTGATTCACACACTTTTTCTCATGATTCAGCTATAATGACTGATCTTCGTGTGGTTTTCATCTGTCAGTCAGGTGCTGGGCATCAGCAGGTGTGGCAGGTGCACACCCAGATTCAAGAAAAGCTTCAGGGCTTGAACATCACCCAACAAAAAATGTTCATGGCCATATCTACAATATTAGGATTATTGTTTCTTACCACAAACAAAATGGGATTTTTGTCACAGTCGCCCCACGACTATGTATTGTATTTTTAATGAAAAACATACCCTAATAATTATTGTTTTATTTAATAAAATATATTATTAAATGTCCTTTAATGTGGCAATAAAGAGCATATTATTTTAAAGAGATTGTCAAATTGGTGGAGTAAAAAAAAAAAGACAATAAAAATAAATAAATATTAGTATTAAAATAAAATAAAAATAATGCAAGAAAATATTGAATTCACATTTTACAGTTCCACCCAGCTTCCCGCTCCCACCTCGTCTGCCTTTGCCATCAGCTCCTCCTTTGATGATTCCACCTTGGACTTCCAGTTCACCAGCTCTGCCCTGTTGTGTCAATCCCTAGCTCCACCTCAGGCCCCCGAGCACTGCACGCTACCTTATGATGTTTGTCCTCTGCTACATTGTGGCACATCATCCCTCAAGCTCCGCTGGGCTCCCTCGTCTCTCTGGCTCCATTTTGGTCAGTCATCATCCTAAGCCCTCCACCCTTTTGGCTCCTCCAGGCTCTTCTTTCCCTCCGGCTCCACCATTGTCCTTGCTCCTTCTGTCTTCACTTCGCTCCCGCAAACCTCCGGTTCCACTTCGGCCCTCCGGTCCATTGGTGTTGCCCTGGGTCTCCTCAGCTTTGCCTGGGTCTCAACCACACTTGACTACACCTCAGCTGGTTGGGCATCAAAAACAAAGATTTTCATGAAGATTGAAAAAGTATTTTTATGACAAACATACTCTAAGCATCCTCGTTTTAATTACAAATTTAAAAAAAAAAACCCCAACAACTATATTTTGCATTGTATAATAGAATAGAATATTCACCAGCTCTTGGCCCACACCAGGGTGGTGGTCGATCCCTAGCTCCACCTCAGGTCTACAAGCCCTGGACTCCACCTCATCATGTCAACCCGTTGGCTCCACCTTGACTCCATGCTCCCTTTGCTCTATTGTGGCACGTCATCCCTCAAACTCTTCCAGGCTCCCTCATCCCTCCTGCTTCATATTGGTCAGTCATCACCCTGGTTGAGACACGGACTTTCATGCCTCTGGCTACACCTTAGTCCCTCCACCCCTTTGGATCCACTGGGCTCTTTCTTCCCTCTGGCTCCACCAGTGTCCTTGTCCCTTCTGTCGCCACTTTGGTCCCGTGAGCTCGGGTTTCGCCTCTGTCCTTCACTTCATCGATTTTGCCCTAGGACTTTGTCTCCTCAGCTCCACCTGGGTCTCTACCACCCTTGTCTCCATCTGAGTGAGTCGGACACCAAAAACAGAGATTTTTCTAAAGACTGAAAAAGTATTTTGATGAAAAACATACTCCAATAATCCTTGTTTTATTTACAAATTTAAAAAATAATAGTTTACATTGTATAATGGAATAGAATATTACAACATGTCATTCCATGTGGCAATAAAGAGTGCATTATATTATATGGGCTTGGATCCACATTGGGCTTATAGTTCACCAGCTCTTTCCTGGTGTGTCTGGACTCCACCTTGTCATGTCGACCCATCTGCTCCACCATGATTCTATGCTCCCTCTGCTCCATTGTGGCACGATCATCTCTTAAGCTCCCCCGAGCTCCCTCATCCCTCCAGCTCCATCTTGGTCAGTCATCCCCTAGTTGAGCCAGAGACTTCCGGTCCTCTGGCTACACCTGAGTCTTCGGGTGCTTTCACACCTGCCTCATTTAGTTTGGTCAGTTCGTTCCTCTTTGGTGCGGTTCGTTTGGTCAGGTCTGAAAGCAGCAATCGCACTCGGGTGCACACCAAAAGCGGACCAAACAAGCGTACCGAGACCTCCTTGAAGAGGTGGTCTCGGTATCATTTCAAACGAACTCTGGAGCGGTTCGTTTGTGGTGAGAACGTGATCCGACCTCGAACAGAACCAACTGCAAAAGTACAGATCATTTTTGGACTGAACCAGCTGCCGTAGTTAGCTGTGCTGACATTGTGTACATGACATTACCTGATAGATCATTGGCAATATTTTCGGAAGATGAGCATGTCAAGAGTTAATAATTAATGCACGAATCCTCTTGAAGGGACGAGCGATGCGCGGTCGCCGTCTGCAGAGAATAAGAACGTTGTCTTCACGTCGCATCCAGACTTCATTATAGAAAGGTATTTGCATACTGTGGTAAATACACACAGTGTAGTAGATTATGGCCAGGGACAAAACCAGCCCGCGCAGTCGTCTCTTCATAGTGTTATAGTTTGCTGGCTTTGCCTCTTCTGTTGGAATTTTGTCACGTGCTTGCGTTTTGGTTCGTTTCAACTGGTTCGGACCAAAGCAATCAGTGTGGTGTGAAAAGGAACCAAAAAAGCTGAAAAATGCAACAATGTATAATTGTTTGCCCTTGGTTCGGACCAAATGAACCGAACTAGAGATGTGAAAGCACCCTTCGTCTCCTCAGCTCTGCCTGGGTCTCTACCCAATTGGCTACACCCTGGTTCTTACCTCCTTCGGCTTCGCAATGGGCGCCATCTTGATGGCTTTGTCGGAGGTCACTCCCTGGCTCCTTCCACCATCATCTCTTGTGTGGTCCCTTCCGTCCGCTCCTCCTGCTCAGCCCCCTCCAGCCTTCCTCTATTAGACTTTTGTTTATTGGTTGGTTTTGAATTGTTTCCTGTGTCAGTATTTGTTACCGTACACTGTAAACATTTTTGGTTTAACTTAAAAAAATGCAACCAGGTAACTTACTTTTTAAAGATTTTTTTACCGTGTAGTTATTCATTGTTTGATTAATGCACTGCACCTGTTTCTCCTTCCTTTTTTCTTGATCTACATTTGTAAATACAGGGGGGTTTCTAGTGTTCTTTGTCTGTTTTTGTATTTGGATGTTCTGAGAGTGTCATTTTGAGTTAGTTTTCATTAAGATCAGTTGTTGCGTATATCCAGCCTTTATTTAATCCTTGCAGCAACACCTTGCTTCAGTTAGAGTGTTTGCAAAAAATCTACTGCTATGTCATACAAATCTCTGCCGAGAAAAATGTGCTGTTTTGAGCATGAGTGAAGGACAAGAGGAAAAGGGTGGTCAAGGGATGGAGACTGATAACATGCAGTTCACCTTAAGGTGCTTGTGTCGCAATAACACAGTTATTTGGGATTCAGGGTTGGTGAACCAATTAGAAATGGATCGACCTATGCTGTTGTTCCCATGGAAATAGGACATGCTGTGTTCCTTCTGAGAACATTCCCATAATATTTTCTCCAAGCAATTTCTGTTGACTGACTTGAGCTGAATAATGACTTTATTAATGAATTAATTATTATCTTTTTAGAACTGCTTTACAGCAGAAATTGATTTGCATTGATTCTGGTATTGTATAAAGCATTATAAAATAAAGGTGACTTGACGTGTTTCAATAGACATGCATTTTTGAAGGCTCAGAATGCTGTGTTTTAATTATGGGTTGTAGACCGGTTATACTAGTATACAAATTATAAATTAGCATTTATCATTTGATAATTCCGTTACATTAATTCCACTTATTTGATGACAAAAAAGCTGCCTTTTCAGTGACAAATATGCATTTAAAGACATTAAGACTTAATGAATGAACATACTGTCAGTGATTCAGAACCAAATAGGCCAATCATCCTTTGATCAGTTCTAATTCCCTTACACAAAACAACACAAGTTAGTATTCTTCATAAAGTGGATTTGCATAAATTAGTCACCTACAAGATGCAGTCACCAATGGTTTCACTCTCTCAGCAAACTCTCTCTTTATCATGTCATTGCACTTGTACAACAGGCATCTATGTGCTGTAGTAAAATGAAGGTTGTAAATGTGTAACAGTTCAGTGAACTGTTTGGCTGTGTGCACAGTAGTACAGACTCAACACTGCTTACTGACAGGACTCTGCCAAATTCCTTTCCACCCAACCCGGCCCATCCTCCACCTCTCCTCCCCACAAACACCATCATATTGCAACATGCTCATCTCCAGGCTGTTGTGCTTCCACACATAGGGTCTGAAAACTTTAAAAAATGCCTCCAGAAACAAGAAATACTACTTTTTTATGTGTGTGGAGAAAACCCGGCCTCTGTCCATTGTTTGTTTCAGCACATATCACTAATCCCCCTTCTTTTTTCTTTTCTTTTCTTTTCTTTTCTTTTCTTTTCTTTTCTTTTCTGTTCTTTTCTTTTCTTTTCTTTTCTTTTCTTTTCTTTTCTTTTCTTTTCTTTTCTTTTCTTTTCTTTAATTTGCAATTCATTTTATATTAGATCTGCCAATTTTGCAGCTTTATTGAAATAAAAAAATAAATGTATTTGTGTGATTTTTTTTCTTCAAGATTGTGCACATTTTGGGGGACAGCTGTTTTATTTATTTTTTTGGTCTTTGCAATTATGTTAATAAAATAATTTTGTTTTCTATTGCAATTAGTTTACATTTAATTCAACAGACAGCTTGTGTGATTTAAATGATTTGGAAAAAAGAAGGTGTGACCCACAGTTTACTTTTCATGCTAAATTAATGTTGTGGTATAATAGCTTATCTCACTCATCTTATCGTTTGTACAACAAAAACATGTATTTGAGCAGAGGCGTACAGTAGTGGAGTACTTTTACTTTCTACTCAAGTACATTTTATCAGTTTGTCTTTGGAAAACTTTTACTTCACTACATTCCAAAGCATAATATATATTGTCATACTTTGTATTGCACTACATTTAATAAATACAAGTTTTAGTTTTTTCTACCTTTAACTCTTAATTACATTAAGTACTTTCTTACTTGTACTCAAGTAACGTTTTAATTACTTTTACTTGAGTTAAAGTATACAGAACTAAATTTTTAATGTAATTAAGTATTAAATGATATTCAGTATGAAACACAGCGCAGTAAAAAGTACATCATGTTTTGGAATGTTGTGAAGTAAAAGTTTTCCAAAGAAGAACACAGATAAAGTACATATATCTGAAAAATTAAATTACTTACAAAGTAAAAATACTCCACTACTGTCCGCCTCTGTATTTGAGCCTCTAAACTGCACCATAATGAAAGCACGTAATAGTATCATTATTAGGCCTCTTTCTGTGTTTTAAGATGTTTTTGTAGCTCTCATGAGTCTCTCTCTTTCATTTGTCTGAGTCCCTTTCTTATCAGTGTTTCAAAAGTTTGGTGAAGCGAAGCATGTGTACTGTCCTTTCCTGTTGTTCTCATTTTCTACTTAGACATGTACACCGGCCTATCACCACAGTATCAGACATTGAATATCAGGAGCCAGTGACATAGAGAGCTACACAAACATGACCATGTGTCCAAGTAAAAAAGGCATGCACAAGTAAATAGTTTCAAGTAAAAAAAAAAAAAAAAAGATCATTAACTTTTTTAATGGACTTAACTGGCGATTAAAGCAAAACTTAAAAAAAGATTACTTTCTTTGCTGAATGTGTAAATGTGATGACTGTCTGTATAATCATGAGCACCTCCTGCACCCCACCCAAAAAGATGGAGATGGATTGTGTCATACATGAATCATGTCTGAAAAGTCAGAAACAACAGGTGAAAGTCTGACTCTGTTAAAATATAACCTCCCTCCCTCTCGGTCACCCTCTCTCCTACACACACACACACAAACAGAGGGAGTTTCAAGGGGCAGTTTGGGGTGGAGTTTAAGCCTCAGAGCTTCCCAAGCTAAGGAAGTCGGGGACAACGCATAGTTTAACCTGTTTAGTGTACTCAAGACTCCCATTCAGCCCAATTGATACATAAAGTAAGAGGCTGATACGAGACCACACCCATATTAAAGACATCAATGGCATGAGAGCCGCACCGCGCCCAGAGGACTTTATCCGAGCACGTCTGTGGGATACACGCAGTGTGGTGGAGTCCAGAGAAATTCAACTAACTTACCACTGATCACACACACACACAGCAGGATGTATGAACGTGCGCTGTTCGCGGTCTTGCTGCTTACTTTGGTAAGTTACATTTTATTGTGTAAAAGTTAATGTCGTCAGTTGTTTTTTGCTCTGTCTTTTATATATTTTTGGCCTTATAAATCTATTATAGGCCTACCTGAAGTCCTACCGTATTCTTGCCGCTACCTACCTCAAAATGCTGTCATAGGTTTTATTAGCCTGCATTACCACACTGAAAAAACATTTTCTTTCGACATTTTGTCTCCCCACCCTTTTTTAAAAACATTTAAATTAAATATTATATACTGAGAAACAAAATAATTTAACTTTATAAACTGATACTTGTCAGCATACACATCAGTAAAATAACCAGAAAAGGTATCCTTAAAACAAGATAGATATTTAGCCTACTTGTTGCCAAGATGGTTAGCTAATATATCTTACATATTTTTTTTCTTCTCGAGTTCATGTATTTTACAAAATTAATTAATAAAATAACGATTTCTTCTGTTTTTATAATATTTCTGTCATTATAATTTCATTATTTTTTTCATGAGAGTTGTGGTTAATTCCATGTGATCAGTTGTAGTGGCCTTGAGTAACTGTAGTATTATGGTAATTTGGTTGAAACGTTACCATGGTTTATAAAAAAAAAAAAAAAAAAAAAAAAAAAGTTCTCTCCAGTGATAATAAGTGATAATTTCCTACTAAATAAATAATTAAGTTCTTACTGTATTATAATGACATATTCACTAATTAGTTATTTGCATTTGAATAGTCAAGATTTATTTTCCTCCACTAAACGGTTGTGCATAGTATCATCCATAACTTAAAATATATAGCTTTAACTACTTTGCTTTGAAGACACAGTAGTGTTATTGCAATGCCATTCATTCATTCATTCATTCATTCATTCATTCATTCATTCATTCATTCATTCATTCATTCATTCATTCATTCATTCATTCACTGACCACTACACTGTAAAAAAAGGCAAATTTTGAACTTTTGCAGTACAATCGACTTGGATGTTTAAGTTATTTCAACTTAAATGATGTTAAATGACTTTAAAAAATAAGTTACATCTTGTATAACTAATAAAAACAAGTTTAACATTGCTTAACTTATTTTGATGAGTTAAAACAATGTAAAAACATATGTTGTCATAACTTATTGAACGTATAATTTTTTACAGTGTAATGTTGATTAATGAGAATAGTGATTTAAAGATTATTTAATGTTTCTCATTCATTTAACTGTAAACAACATTTTTATTTTATGCATGTCATAACTGCCTTTTGTATTGCCTCTATGGCCGGCATCAGTAAAAGACACGCAGTAAAAGACACAATGACAGTAAAATAAATGTTTTACTTATTTTACGTATCAACCTGTAGGTCTACAGGTTCCACTGGAAGGATTACACTGGTTTCAAGATAAGATAAAACTGATACGTATATCAGTCAGAAACCCATAACATTACACCATTAAATATACCATTGAGAAGCATATAGAGTGCTTGACAACTGCTGTCAATTCTGTTTCCTTTATACTAGTGCTGTTCTCAATTGTTCAGCTCTTTCTATTTCTATTTGTATAAGTTACAATGATGTCATTCTTACTTAATGCTTGTGATTGTTTCGGGGTATCACTCCATTTGCCGCACATGCAATGTTATGTAGCTTTATACCTTTATACCATGTAAATGTTTAGGTATGAATATAACAAGAAGCAACTTATATTCAGAAGTGGTAATTCATATGGTGAGAAATTATACATTTGCTTGCTGTGTAAAACAAGAGAATAAGATAGAAGAATATTCTTCTTTTTTTTGTTGCTGTTTTATCCCAATCATTCCAATACACTATATTATATGACAACCTAGTTCCTTTTTGTGATCTTAAGTTTTATTTACAATTAAAATGATCCGGCTGTATTTGGACTGGAAGTCATGTTTTAAGCTTCATAATTGTTGTTTATACATGAGCCATTTGCTCATTTACTCTATGGAATGTGACGCTTGCTCGCTTTTATTTTTTCTCTCACCCTCTTTCAATTCTACCCTCAGGTGCTGTTTCAGAACGCGGAGTCTTGTGAGCTGAGGCCTGTGCTCGCTCAAGTTCCTAAGAGACTGCCCGCCGGCTATGTCATCTCCGAAGGCACGGAAGAATGTACGATTTGTGGTTTCACTAAACCTTTTCATCGGTCGAGTGACCTGAATTTACCTTGTCTGACTCTATAGACATAAATATTTTCCTTCATGTTAAAATGATTTACTCACCAAACCCGTAGGACTCTCTATATTCATTTGAACAAAAAAGGACCTTCAAATCGACACAAAGTCACATGAAAATGAAAGGTCTTCTAAATGGGAAGATTATCAGTAAATAATGATGAAATGTCGTCTTGTTCTCTCACAAAACTATCATGTTGCTTCAGAAGACTTGAAATACTGTTTTATGATAGTGTTATTACTAAAGAGGCCATCTTTTAGTGCAGCTCCTATCTCTTTGAATGGGGAAACATTAAATTCTCCAAAACTCTTCTCCAAGATTACGGTTAAATGTCATATTTGAAATCACAGATGAAATCTGACTGTGTCATAAATTGTTTCTAAATGCTCGAATCATGAAAAAAAATAAAAACTGAATCTTTCAGCTTGGAGAAAGCTATTGCACATTGTGCAATCCTTAAACGCATGTCTCAGAACACTGCCTGTTTCTATAGCAATCGCTGCTGCTAATGGAGGCTGCAGTGACTTTACTAATCAACGATTGGCTCTTTCATTTAGAAGGCGGGGCTTATTCGCCATATTGGTCGGCACACTTTCTACCCATTCATAAGTAATATGAGTGCACCGTCCTCCTATATATAAAGTCTTTGTTATTACTTATATACTATTTATTCATATTTTGAATTAGATTTATTTTTTTGTTTCAATTAAAATTTTAAAGTATCAGAATTGTTTATGTGCTTTTGTCATTTTGAATAATTTTTGTTTGTTTCTAATAAGCTTTGTTTTTAGTTCAGTAATTGTATTATTAGTCTGTCGCCATGGCAACATTTCTTTTGAATATCTAATATTTATTTTATTGTATTTAACTTTATTTAGGCCTAAATGAACAAAAACATGCTTTATTTAAATCAACGAATATTAACAACAGTGGCGATGATTTTATGGTGCAACCTTTTTGAAGCTTGAAAGCACTTAAGCTCATTGATATTAAGTGAAAAACAACCGACTACTTATGTTTTTAGAAAGACTAGTTACCTGATGTTAATATTTCTTCACAGTGACCCTTAAAGGCTGTGCTGCCAAGCCCATGTCCTTTACTTCCAGTGACCCTGACTTCGCTGTAAATACAGACGGATCCATTATCACAGTTCGCGGTTTGGTGATTACAACAAAGCGGTTTTCTGTGCTGGTGCATGATGAGCGCGGTTTGGATTGGAGGGTGGACATTGTCCTGTCCTGTAAAGATGAGGTAAAACCACTGTCTGTAATTCTTAACCGTAAAGCATATGATCCGGATCAGCATCATAAGTACTGTTTTTCCATACGTCCTGCCTCCAGGCATCTCAGAAGTCCAGCGGTGCGGCTCGCAAGCGCATTAAGAGAAGATGGAGGCCGTTACCTTTCTCTGTTATAGAGCATGACAGCCCTCCATTCCCAAAAGACGTGGAGATGGTGAGACTGAGTAGCATTGGCTAGAACTTTAGTCATTCTATTACTCCCTGCCCATTTTATCCTCCCTTCCTTGATAACAATGTGACCTTTTGTAATGCTTCCTGTTTTCTTTCTCTTACTGTGCATTGGTGTGTGTCTCTTCACAGATAGCGTCTGATTCCTCTGCAAATTACACAGTGTATTATGAGATCAGTGGGCAGGGTGTTACGACAGATCCTGTGGGCCTATTTCAGCTCAACAAGAACACTGGAATGATATTTGTAACCAGGGCCGTCGACCGTGAGCAGTACCCAGAAATCAATGTGAGGCTTTAAATTCCAGGCCTTAAGCAGCAGCTAATATTTTGGAGTATGATTAAAGCATCAGTACAACTGAATATGCTTCTCTTATCCCTCTTGTTGTAGTTTATAGCTCGTGTGTATGACCAAAGTGGCAGGGAAGTTGATGAATATCTGCCCATCACTGTGAATGTGGAAGACAAGAATGACAACGCCCCTGAGTTTGCAGGAAACAGAGTATTCTCTGTAGAAGAACGATGCAGGGCAGGTAGAGATACATTTTCACCTTTCAAGTCCAGGCCATACAGTATATCACAAATTCAAAATATTACTATTATAAATGATAGTAATATGTATTAGTGGGTAAAATTATTTTAATAGTCCTGAAAATAATGACACGATCAGTTGTTTAGTATACTTTATATACTATTATAGTCTTCATTTCTTCATATTTTGAATATTCATTAAGTTCTAGTAACTTAATGTGATTTCGTAATATTTCGCTTTTTAATTTTTACTTAGAAAATATATATATATATATATATATATATATAAATATAAAAAAAATAATAATAATAATAATATGTATTATTATTATAATCATTTATATATATATATATATATATATATATATATATATATATATATATATATATATATATATATATATATATATATATATATAATTATAATAATACATATTATTATTATTATTATTATTATTATTATTATTATTATTTTTTAATATATATATATATATATATATATACACACACACACACACAAATGTTACTTGGCATCTAACTGAAATAACGTAAGAACTGCAAATATATATATATATATATATATATATATATATATATATATATATATATATATATATATATATATATATAATTATACATATTATTATTATTTTTTAATGATATCTTGGGGTGAAATATGACACAGGCTTTGTAAAATTTACCCATATGTTTAAAGTTAACCTTTGTGCTAACTGATAAAATACAGAACCAAACCTGAATATACTGATGTATATAATGACGTATATATGACAAATATTATGAATATTATGACGTATATACGATGTATTCTGTTTTTCAGGTACTTTAATAGGACGAGTGAATGCCACAGATAAAGATCTGGCAAACACCCCCCACACCGCAATCAGGTTTTCTCTCTTCAACGCCACAGACATGTTCTCTATTAATTCTTTAACTGGAGAATTGACTGCTAAAACCAACACCTTAGACAGAGAGGTATTTCTTAACAGATCCATATTGTATTGTTTTATAGTCTGTAATGTCTTTCTGTGTTGTATTTACAGTCTGGGAATAATGTACTTTAAATGCTGATATTTTTTCCCCTCCCTCTCAGGCTCAGGACAAAGTCTACGTTGGCATAGAGATCAGAGATATGGCCGGCGCTCCTAGTGGGCTCTTCACCAGAGGAACAGTTATGATTAATATCACGGACGTTAATGATAATCCTCCTACCTTCAAAGAGAAGCTGGTAGGGCCCCTTTATTGTCTATACAATATAACAAAACGAGTTAACTACTTAACAAATCAGGACATGAATACTACTGTATAGTTATCATTCTGAGGTATTTTCATGCTTAACATCTACAGCTGGAAGGCTGTATGTTGTAAAGTATGGGATCTGATGTTTAAAGTTTTAATGTTTATTTTAACAGTACAAAGCCAATGTCCAGGAGAACACAGAAAACGTGCTAGTTACTAGGATTCCAGTGGAAGACAAGGATTTGGTGAACACCCCCGCCTGGAAGGCCATCTTTGAGGTCACCAAAGGAAATGAGAGTGGACAATTCAGGATGGAGACAGACCCCAAAACCAACGAGGGGCTTCTGTATGTCGTAAAGGTGAATGTTTTTAAAGGAATTTAAATAATAAAGTTACTGGCATCTGAAAATAACCTTTTTGGCGAGAAATAAACCCCAGATGTCCTTGATGAATCAATTTTTGTAGAATTTGCACTCTGCTAGTAAGTTCATATCACGGTAGCTTCCGCTGAGGGTCATAGTCATTATCTTGACAGCTCTTCTTCACTCTCTGACAGGGTTGTGTTGGTTTTATTTATAGCAGCTTTACAGGGTTAGCTCACCATTCTAGGGCTGTGTGTGAAAATGCTTTTGTGTTGGATATGCATGCGCAGTCCAACCACACCCTGTTATACAAAGTACATCCACCAGGCAGGCAAACACAGGTTATGAGCTTTTGACAGCTCTTCACTGTATTGATGTTTCTGAGAATAAGTTGGTTTTGTGTATAGGCTTGGGTAGGTTCTCAATGTTCTTATTTCTCTTCTACTCTTCTATCAGGGATTGGATTTTGAAAAAACCCCGGTGATAAATCTGGTAATAACTGCCCGTAATGAGGTTCCACTGGTTGGAACTAACAGCGGCTGGCTCTCTGTGCCATTAGAGCTCAGTGTGGGAAATGAAGATGAAGGACCAGAGTTCAACCCTGGCATTCTATATCTCAAAGTCAAGGAGAACGTTCCTAATGGAACCGTCATTGGAACCTATGTAGCTCTGGACCCAGAGACCAAGAACAGCAAAGGAATAAAGTATGTTCTCTGACTATCTGAATTTTTTTTTTTTTTTTTATAATTCTCTTTAAAGCGCCACCATACACATCCAGATGGTCTTTGATCTTCTGTTCTGTTAAACATGCCTAAGATAAATGCTTCTAAAAAAACGTATATTTATAGGGTCTCTATAGAGTGTAACACCAGTGTTGTATGGTCATGTAACTGTATGAAGAAACTTTTTATAATAATTTTCAATGCACTTTCTCACTTTTCTATTCTATCTATTTGTAAGGTACTATAAGTTGACTGACCCAGGTAACTGGATCACTGTGGTGGAGAACACTGGAGAACTGAAAACTGCCAATACTATAGACCGAGAATCACCTCTGGTCCACCAGGACAAGTACAACATAACCATCAGAGCAGTGGATGAGAGTGAGTCTGAACTTTGTCACATACTTGAATGAAACTTAGGTCATTAACTGAACAATCTGTGGACAGCACAACACACATGCAGAACTTAAATGTTTGTCTACTTGTGAGTACACACTGTACCCTTTTGTTCCATGAATAGGCGTGTATGCTTTCCCTGGCTGTTAATGAAAGATCATTTGGTTGGGTGTGGTTGGGTAGAAATAGCTTGAGGCATCTGAGAAGAATTTTGTCTGGATTTTGGGGTGTGACGTAACATTTTTTTCTTTCGGAACATCAACATGTCCTACCTGACACTACATGTTCTGAACACTGAATTGTTGAATGGCATTCCAGGAAGTGCCGGAGTACATTTGTGTCGCTCAAACTCTTATGTAACATTTATCTCTGGACGTCATCAGGTTGCTTTTTTGTAGGTTGCTGCTTGATGACCTAATTTTATTGGTGGGCTGCGAAACTGGTCATAGCGTTTTAGAAACTGATAAGAAAATTATTCATGTATGTATAACCTGTTTTTTTAAAAAAGGGGGTGGTGGTGTTAAGAAATAGACACTTTAAAAAGTTGCAGCTAGTCAAAATTTTGAGATGTGAAGTCTCAATTGTGAGATATAAAGTTACAATTATGAGACAGAAAGTCGCAATTGTGAGACGTGAAGCTGTATTCTTTAAAAAAAAATCTCAAATGTGATATATAAAATAAGGTTACATCTGTGAGATATAAAGTCATAGATATGACAGTCCCATTTGTGAGATGTGAAGCTGTCCTTACAGGAGGGTCAACTAGTTTATTCTGACAATGCACCCCTAAAGTCACACGAGACTCACTGGAATGTCTTTTTCCTCAGGTAAGAAGGTTGGAAAGGGGATGGTTGTAATCCAGATTGCAGACGATAATGACAACATGCCTACGATTCCGGGTAATGACCTGGTCATCTGTGGTAAGGATGATGCTCTGAGCTCAGTTCTGGTTGAAGCTGTGGACCTCGACAAGTATCCGTTCTCCAGTCCTTTCATTTTCGAACTTGGAGGAGAGCAAGATGGGAAGTGGAAATTGAAGGATAAAACAGGTAAGGGTAGATGGTAGTGACGTTATAGTGGCTGGGAGTATAGATTTAAAATTTGATTTATCAGCATTTTCTATGTTATTATGTCTCAATATTGCAAAACTTGACAAACAAAGGCTGAAAGTGTTAAGGCTGCAGAATGATCACAGACATCATGTCCTCCTCTGATTTAGATTCCTCCGTGGTGCTGGAACAGGCAGTGGCCATGCCAAACGGTCTCTACACTGTCCCACTTTTGGTGAAAGATATGCAGGGATTCGGGAAAGAGCAGACCGTGAATGTGCGAGTGTGCACTTGTGAGAGGGAGGACAATGGAGCGGGAATATGTGGGGCTCGAAGTGCCTCTACTTCTTTGGGCAGTTTGGGCATCCTTGCCTTAGTGCTCTCTAGCCTGCTGCTGCTACTGTTATGTGAGTGCCCCCTTCTGGCAATGACCACCATATATCACATGCTTTTATTTAATATATTTGATAGACATATATTTGTATACATTTACAAAAACATATCTTTATATATAGACAATATTTGTGCAATGTTTTTGAAAGAATGGCTCATCAAGGCTGCATTTATTATAAAAAATATGGAAAAAATTCATATTTTAAAATGTTTTTGCAATTTAAAATATCTGCTTTCTATGTGAAATATGTTTTAAAATGTAGTTTATTCCTGTGACGGCAAAGCTGAATTTTCAGCATCATTACTCCAGTCTTCAGTGTCACATGATCCTTCAGAAATCATTCTAATATGCTGATTTGCTGAAAAAAGAATTTTGAAAAAATTCTTATTGTAATCAATGTTAAAACAGTTGTGCTGCAGTGAAACAGTGATGTCTTTTTCAGTAATCTTTGATGAACAGATTGTATTTTAAATATTTTCCAGCATTATAATGTCTAGTATAATGTTATAACATTAGTAGGTCTTTACTGTCACTTTAGATCAATTGATAGATAAAACATCCCCAAACTTTTGTATATATATGGTACAACATAGAAATGCTGTTTGTTTTTGTGAAATGTGGGGACATTCCATAGGCGTAATGTTTTTTTTACACTGTATAAACCTTATTTTCTATCCCCCTACACTGCCCCTGCCCCTAAACCTACCCATCACAGGAAACATTCTGCATTTTTACTTTCTAAAAAAACCTCATCCTGTATGATTTATAATCATTTTGAAAAGTGGGGACATGGCCAATGTCCTCATATTTCACCCTCTCCTTGTAATAGCTGTCATACCCATGTCATTATACACACCTGTGTCCTCATATTTCATAAAAACATACCCCCATATGTTATATATACAGTATATATATATATATATATATATATATATATATATATATATATATATATATATATATAATATATATATATATATATATATATATAATAAGTGTAAAGTTGACATTTCAGAATTTCTTGATTTTAACCTCAAAACTGATAAACTTTTGGTTTCAGGCTTAAATAAAAACATTGATCAGATTTGTAATGCATTCTTAGACTTTTGGATCTCTCTCTAAACCTCTCTGCCCTCTGTTTGTTCTTGTCATATCAGGTCTGTTACTCATCTTCATATGCAGTACTAAGAGAGAAAAGCTGTACATTAATGATGATACTGGAACGGGAGGAATGCTGCTGAAGTCCAACACTGAGGCTCCTGGTGAAGAAGTGGTAAGAAAAACACTCCTTTTAAATGGTTTAATTAATCAAAGAAAGGATACTTTAACCATATTTGTGTGAAATGCCTTTCTCTCTTTAGAAGGATGGAACTTTGATGATGCTTCCTGGGACAGATGTAGTGGACCCTCCAGGGTCCCTCCAGGGCCCCATTGTCACTAAAAACGTGTCCTCAGCTGCAGGAAATATTGGGCAGCAGTTTTTCCAGGGAGGCGGCGTGTACAACACCACCACTCAAGATTTTGGGACAGAAAAGTACTACTCATCCGGACGCTACGATAACAACCTGTATGGCAACGCCGGGTTCCAGAAATTCTCAAATACGAATACTCTCGACACATGGAAAACCAATGGCCGCTACTTGGACAGAGTGAGCTAAACTTACACCACATTTTTAATCAAGTTAACAATAATATCTGAAGAAATTTTCAACAACACCTGTACATATTAAGGCTCCCCCAATTAATGATTTTGAGTCATTCACTCATTTCATGTTTATGATATTAATTGAATTACTTAAATATATACAGGGGTGACATTGAAAGAATGTCATAAGTAACATTGCTACAACATTGCGATCAAGTGCACGCATAAAGCTTGCTACAATGATTATGAATGTCTGAAAAAACAAAAGAGATTTAACTTTTAAATAATGTATCAATAAGCTACATTTGGCCAACTATTAGGGGGCAGCTTGAAAAGGAATTATAGTATTGTCAAAAATGGTCAAAAACCTCACTTATAGTTTGACTAGAAAAGTAATGTTATTTACACATTCATTCACACAGGGAAGTCATATTTGACATTTTGCTCTGCTTTTCTATCATGCCCCACTGAAGACGTTTTCATGTGACCTAATTTTGACCCTTGTTTTGTGACAGAAGCTGGCTTACTTTGGAGGGGAGGAGGAGGGGAGGTATGCGGATGACCTGCTGAAGACTTATGGGAATGAAGGGGCAGGCTCTCTTGCAGGCTCTGTAGGATGTTGCAGTATTTTGGGTGAACAGGATTCACTGGACTTTTTGAACACTCTTGGCCCCAAATTCAGACCACTGGCTGATGTCTGCTACACGACAAATAAAAGCGGGATCTAAAACAAGAGGTGACTGAAATGAGAGAGTGCCGCGACAGGAGCTGTCAAACCACACCGAAAAAAGAAATAATGTTCTTAATCTGTATTTTTGTCTTATTTTCCAGTAATATATCTATACATCCTTAAAACAAGAGGAATTTGAATATTAAGGCTGTTTTTTGTAACTGTTTGAATGTAAATCTTGTGAAATATGATTAGATTTATGCAACAAAAAACAAACAAAAACAATGTGTCCCTGGACCACAAAACCAGTCATAAGGGTCAATCTTTTGAAATTGAGATATTTACATCACGTGAATAAATAAGCTTTCCACTGATGTATGGTTTGTTAGGATAGGACAATATTTGTCCAAAACGCAACTATTTAAAAAACCTGGAATCTGAGGGTGCAAAAATCTAAATATTGAGACAATCGCCTCAAAAAGTTGTCCAAATGAAGGCCATGGCAATGCATATTACTACTAATAATACATTTATTTGATATATTTATGGTAGGAAATTTACAAAATGTCTTCATGGAACATGATCTTTACAAATCGATCATTTTGACCCATACAGTGTATTGTTGGCTATTGCCACAAATATAACTGTGCGACTTAGGACTGGTTTTGTGGTCCAGGGTCACGAATGAGCATTTGAAAATAACCTTAACTCCATAACATATATGGAGGGACTTTTAGTTATTTTTACTGGGAAAAAAAGACAAAAATACTGATTTAGAAAACTCATATTGCAGTGAATGTCTTTCTGCTGGATTAATCAAGTGCCTGTGTGTATCTGTTAACTTTTTGTACGTTTTAGAGTGTGTGTGAATGATGCAAATAAGCTTTTCTGTAATTGTTTGCTATGTGTTTGCAACCGTCTTGCTTACAGAGCTGAGGAGGGACAGTTTAAATATTAGTATATAGAAGAGACATTATTGTCTGCCAGATCAATTGCAATTCTCAGCCATGTGAAGTATTAACTGAGTCTATATTTACAAGACCATGATGAAGTGTGCTCATAAACATTTATTTTTTTTGGCAATGTGTGGAATTTCAAGCGCTCTTCAGCTCCAAAAGCACCTGACATGAACTCTGGACGCTAAAGTTATTCTTAGGCCATAATGTATTACTGGAGTTTTTGTGTTATTTTCTTACAGCCTGCTTAGGGTTTTTATTTTGAATTTCATTGAAAAGAAACCAAATATGTTATATATAAGTCACTTTATGCTTTAAATGAAGATGTAGGTGAAAGAATAGTTAAACATAAAAATAAAATAAAAACACACTTAGAAGTAACTTTTTTTTAGCTCTTTGGTATTTCAGTTTTGTTCTGACAGCACATGAAAAGTATTTTTTTTTTGTATTTGTGGTAAACAACATATATTTAGAGGGTTGTTCTCATTTTAGATTAAAGGGATGTTCTTTGTAAATATTTTAATAAAATTCATTAAATACCTTATATTATTGTCTAATGCTGTCTTTACGGCACAGAAACTTCAACTATGGCAGCATTTACAAAAGGCACAGTTACACATTGTTTAAGGCTGAACAAAGATGGCATAAATGTAATTACACTGGAATTATGCAATGAAAAGAATGTGTTAAATATGAAATTTTGAAGATCAAGATAAACACTTCGTTATAAATTATGCAATTACACTGGAATTATGCAATGAAAAGAATGTGTTAAATATGAAATTTTGAAGATCAAGATAAACACTTGGTTATACAAAAACATGAACTTACTGTGTATCTACTTTAAGTGTCAGTGTATGTTGCTTTTGGAAACCTTTGCTAAATTACTAAGACTAATATAATAAAGTAATAAAAACATATTGTTCCTCACTATTTCGAACTGAAGAAATCCTGACCCATTCCGAGACGTAATTACAATGTCTGGCTCATGAACAAATAATTTTTATGACATAACTTAATGAATTATTTATTTGAGAAATAGACTAAAGCTCTTCTTGAGTCAAAAACACACTGAAGCGGTTATCCGGTCAGAGCATCCAGTTAACTTCGCATGACTGATTAAATATGAGTCAAGAAGAAGATCAAGTAAACGTAACGGAACTGTATGTAAGAAATGTATTTAAATGAATCATAAAAATGGCCCTGATATGTCACTAGACATTAAGAAATCATGTTCATTTCAAATACTTATATCACTGTAGTCCAGCCAGGATATTGTCATTTAAAAGTTGTTGTCACAGCCCTCAACTGATGTTGAAGTTGACATGTTGTGTTTTGGCCTGAAGCTCCGCCCTCCACCTATCTACCAATCATGAAGTCAGTAGTGTTTCGGCATCTGGGTTGCAAGATCTGCTCTGGTTACCACAGCTACAAACGTTCCAGCTGGATCCTGCAGCTTATCTGGCAACCTCGAGTCAGGGGGTAGGAGGAGAGGGGATACACTGCTCTACAGTCATTTAAAAATAATTGCAGAACCACTTTAGGCCACAATCTTACATACAATTCCATTTAACGATGGCATGAATGATTTACTAATGCTAACTTTTAATCATGTGTATTGTATTCATTGTTTATTTTGTTATACAAGTATACATGTCCACAATTGTGTATCACCACCTTTACAGGGTATGTAAAAACTGTAAATTACAAACCCGTGCACAATCAATCTTCCCCACTGTCATACACGTTTCAAATATATAAATACTATGTTTGCATAAAGTTCTTAAAATGTTATCAAATGCATTCAAGCTTTAAAAAAGGACACATAGCAAGACTTGCGTGTTTTCAAGTCTGCTGAAGTCATTTATTAGCTTTATGTGTTGAGGAACAAGCTGACATTTCACAATTCACTGATTGTGTGTGGTATGTATGGAAGCTTGTTTCCACCAAAGAATAAAACAAAAGTAATTGTGACTTTTTATCCCACAAATCCATCCTTTTTTCTTGCAATTGCATGTTTGTATCTCACAATCTCACAAAAAAAGGTCAGAAATACAAGTTAATATTATTTCATAATATTGCTAGTTTTTACTGCATTTTTGGATCAAATTAATGCAGCCAGCCCAGTCAAAAACATTTAATGAAATCTCATATAACCTTTATATATATATATATATATATATATATATATATATATATATATATATATATATATATATATATATATATATATATATATATATATATATATATATATATATATATATATATATATATATATATATATATATATATATATATATATATATATATATATGTGTGTGAAGTGAATAACACTGATTGTCTTTTCATCTCGGAACATTTCATCCTCAAAGTCGATGTGTTAGAAGCAGGAAAAATGGTAAACGTAAGGATTTGAACGAGTTTGACAAGAACCAAATTGTGATGGCTAGACGACAGAGCATCTCCACAACTGCAGCTCTTGTGGGGTGTTCCTGGTCTGCAGTGGTCAGTCTCTATCAAAAATGGTCCAAGGAAGGAAGAGTGGTGAACTCTGGCGATAGTGTCATGGGCGACCAAGGCTCATTGATACCCGTTGGGAGTGAAGGCTGGCTCGTGTGGTCTGATCAAACAGATGAGCTACTGTAGCTCAAATTGCTCAAGAAGTTAATGCTGGTTCTGAAAGAAAGGTGTCAGAATACACAGCGCATCACAGTGCAAGAAAAAAGGAGGAATTCGCATTTAATTGTACATTTAAATCTCACAGTTTTGACTTTTCTTGCAATTTTATATCTCACAATTCTGAGAAAAAAAGTCAGAAATGTAATATAAGTTTAAGCAATTACTTTTTTTAATTCTGTGGTAGAAACAAGCTTCCATAGTAGTGCATTGCAGCTCATTTTTATTTAGCAGTTAGAGGATGTAATAATATTAAGTGTATTACTTTTATTTCTGCTCTGTAGGTTAAGTGAGATCAATAATCCAGGATTGGATTTCGTCCCATTGCTCTCTGATCTGAAGCCCTTTGCTTTGTGCGAGACAGGGCTGTTAACACACGGTGACTGAGGTGGTGTTGCTGAGTGCGTATGCCTGTTGTTACTTAGTGTGTCATCCTCAATGTCCCTGAAGTCCAAACCTAATATCAGTGCCAGTGCCCTGTGAAGTACCTCGCCAAGGTCTCGGCCTTAGAAAATGGAAGAATTGATTTAACATTCAATGAAAAGTCTCAGTCAGGCAGATTGCCAAAGAGTTCATTCTTTATTCAAGGAAACATCCACATTCTGAATACAAAGAAGCCTCCTTCAATCTGACATAAAGAGTTTAAAGCAGAAAGGAATCATGTTAAGTCTCAGATTTCATACAGCAGGTAACCAGAGAAGGAACTGAAACGGCTTTGCGAGTCCCTTTTGCTTACTTCACTGTTGTTCAGCCGAGCATACACACGGTCTCCGGCTGAAAGCTGGAGTACTACACTGCTGCTTGCAGTATCTGTATGCAGGACATCCACTGCCACTGCACTCGCCACAATCTAGAACACACAACATCGGAAATGATCAGATTTATTACACTGCACAAAGAGTGTGTCCTTAATATTTTATTACGTAGCAGGCATTTAAGAAACCAACAAGGCATGAGTTTTTAGACTGGTTTTTAGAACCCTAAGGCTATGAGTCAGCAGAAAATTTGAGATTTGTACGGATGTCAAACTAAATTTAATTTAAATTGTCAGCTTAACCATTTTACATTAACCAAATCTGAGATTTGTAGTGGTTAATTTTTCATTCTGGCTTGAAATCAAGTGAGTTTTCTTTTGTGTGACCAATTGAAGTGTGCAAAACTGATTTTGAAATCTGAAAAGTCCCACCCCCTATGCCAAAACCAGGTGGTTGAGCAATAGAGCTGTAGAAGAATTTTGTCTCCTTCTTTGGACAGATTTTTTTTTTTTTTAAGGTTTACCGTCCGGTTGAGAAATCAGTTAAAGGGTTTTAATAAGGTAAACTCACCGTTTGGTCATTAAGAACCAGGTCCACTCGTAGGTTTTGTCCAGTCTTCATAATGTGAAAGATGAAGTAGTACACTCCTGCGGTTTTACAGGTGAAAGCTCCTGTTGACGAGTCATAACCATCTCCCAGATTAGTCATCACATCGTTAAACTTCAACACATCATTCTTGCTGAAGGCATCCTTCAGCGCAGCACTGAACGCTACACCTTTCTGACTTGAGGAACCAATAGCTATGGATCCAGGTGGGCCAGGAGGACCTGCTTTACCGGGAGGTCCAGCTGGACCAGGAGGTCCTGCTGCAGATGAGGTGAGAGGGATGACAAACCCATTGCTCCGGTCATGCGAACGTTCTGAGGAAGGGTCACACACAATTCTGCAGGATCCAGGGAGGGTCTCACAGACGCCCTCTTTGGTCAACGACAGAAACGTGAGGAGGGCCGCTATCCACTGCTTGGCCATGATGAAGTATGAGTGAAATGAGATGATGGGACTCCAATGTAAAGCCCATGGAAGAAATTCATGGAGATTTGCGGCTGTTATTGGTTGAGTTAGCTGGTCACGTGATGGAGTTGAGAAATTGTTTGTCATCTGACATTTTTTAACATCAGCAAAAAACATTTTTATGCCGCATTAAGTTCCCTACAAGTCTTACGAAACTTATGCTTATGCAACAATGCTTTCAAATGCTCAGACCACAGAAATGTATTTTAGTTGTACAAGTCATAACCAGTATTACAATTTGGGCAAATACCAATAATTATTTGAATGTTTTGGCTGATAACTAATGGTCGACATTAACATTTTAGTTTCAATGGTATTATTAAAAAGTGGAAGTGATTAGGAACAGCAAATGCTGGGGCACATGGTGTGTTAAAGGGTTAAAGTCACCAATGCTCTGAGGATTCTATAGCTGAAGAGTTCCAAACTTCCACGGGCATTCGTTTTTCTCAGTCGCTTTGGTGCATTTCTCACATCACTATTTACATTTGCACAACAGTTAGTTCAACCTCCAAAATATTTAGTCATTTGTGCACATCATAGTAGCAGTTTCTCATTCTTTCCAACAAATTGCAGATGCTTTTGGACATGCATCAACTGCCTTCATTCAACTCTCTGCTGGTTTATTATCGTTTGCTTATGTCATGTCAGTCAAAATGAACTAAACTTGTGAATACTGAATAATCATTCCATATAAAACCAACAGTCCTCGAGTCATTACATACATAAATGTTGAACTAGTTGTCAAAATCTCTCAAGCTAATTTTACACATATTTTTTAAAATCTTGTTTTTCCCTGAAAATTTCTCTCAGGTGAATCTCAACTTTCACTGATGAGAAGGGGAGTGTTTAGCATTAGTTCTATGTATTTTGTATGTTCAGTTCCAATATATACTGCAATATCGTTTACAGTTGTGCACAGCTCTACCTAAAGGGAGTTTATGTTTGTTGTAAATAAGAGTGTATTTTTTCTTTTGCTCAATGCTGTGAACAAATTAGAATAGCAAAGATCATTTGCAGTAAAAATGTGAAACATCCATAGTCAGTGTCTTGTACTCAGTAACCTCACTAAATACAGTAATGTGAAACTTGACTGTGTTTTTCAAATGGTTGTGCAAATAGTATAGAGGCTAGTGCTGTCTGAGCAGATTAATTTTCAGTGTCACCAAAATCTGACTTTTTTTGCATTGGAAAACATTTACAGTAAAGTAAACTGTCATAATGAAAACATGACAAAGCCATTGGATTCATGCATCTTATTAATAAACAATGGTGTCAGGACTTTTCATCTTGATGCAGTGACACTTTCATTGGCATGAATACTTGCTTTTGAGGAATGAGCTATCCATTTTGAGCAAGTGGCACGCTTTTGCAGGTTATCAACTAGGTTTTGCAGTTTGTACTAATTGTTTTTGAGAACTGCATTAACTGTTGAGCAAACATAAATAGTGATGTGAGAAATGCACCAAAGTGACTGAGAAAAACTGTAATATCAGCACAAAAACTGAGCTGGGAGATTTGTGGAAATGGGTTTCCGTGGCTGAGCAGCTGCAGGCCTCACATCTACAAGTGCAATCCAAATAAATCAGATGGAGTGGAGTAGAACAAAACGCCACTGGACTCTGGAGCAGTGCGACGTGTTCTGTGGAGTGATGAATCATGTTTCTTTGTTTGGCAGTCAGTAGGGTGATTCTTGGTTTGGCGGTTGCCAGCCGATGTTACTTGTTTGACTGCACTGTGCCAACTGTAATGTTTGGTGAAGGAGGGAATGGTATAAGGGTGTTTTTAAGGTTTGGGTAAAGCCCTTACTTCCAGTGAATAGAAATCTTAATGCTTCTGATATTTTGTGAAAAGTTTAGGGAAGGACCTTTTCTATTGCAGCATGACTGCGCACCACTGCACTAATCGAGGTCCATGAGTTTGATGTGCAATTAACAAATTAATGAATACATAAATAAAAGTGCATTGACTTGACATAAACAAATAAAGTTATTTCACAAAAAATAAACATAAATAAATTGTTCAGTATGTATAGGCTATACACTTTTTAAACATACATACACACAACAATCAGGCATAATAATAGTGTTGATCCCTCTTTTGCTGCCAAAACAGCCCTGACCTGTCGAGGAATTTTCTCCACTAGACCTGTAAAGGTGTGCTGTGGTATCTGGCACAAAGGTGTTAGCAGCAGATCCTTTAAGTCCTGTAAGTTGTTAGGTGGGGCCTCCATGGATCGGAGTTGTTTGTTCAGCACATCCCACAGGTGCTAGATTGGATTGAGATCTGGGGAATTTGGAGACCAGGTCAACACCTCAAACTCGTTGTTGTGCTCCTCAAACCATTCCTCAGCCATTTTTTGCTTTGTGGCAGTGGTCATTGCTTTGTGGACCAGGCCACGTCAGACTAGTGTAACGTTATAAATAGAACAACAATGGAGTAACGTTAGCACATTTGAATGACGAAGCACGCGATCGTGTCGTTTACTGATGTTTACTCACGCGACGAGCCAACACCATAGATATTTGAAGCAGTTTTACTCACCGGCTGCTTCCAAAGCAGGACCGAACCTTTATCGCTGGGACCGCTCCGTCAAAAACACACTTCTTTGGTATGATTTGGTGAAGTCCTGTGACAGCAGTGGCGTGGAAATCCGATGTTGTGAAGCTTCCCGTCATTTCTGCGTCCAAATCGGTTCAAATGCAGCGCTGCCTTCCCGGAATGCTGTGCTGAAGCGTTGAAGTCGCTTGATGTCACCCATAGGAATAAAGTGGAGCGCGGCGCGCGACATAAGTGTTCAAGGACGACTGGATCTGCAGCTGAGTGAGTGTTTATGGGCATGCACTTCCTCTCTCAAACTAGTCACGCGCGCGCGCACCCTACCGGGAGAAGAGCTCGTACGGCCCATACAAGGACCTTCCGCTCTTATTAACATCAAGCCAAGCCATACTCGAAAAAAACTCTCCGAAACTTGTGAGAAACCGGAAGGAGTATTTTTGACACAGAAATACTCCATATACTTGAAGAAATACTTGAAACTTTGTCTATGTTTAGGATGGGAATCCAACTCTTTAAAAGTATAAAAAGCTCAGAATGCATGAAACAGCATTTCACCCCCCCCCTTTAACTTCTTGAGCAATCTGAGCTACAGTAGCTCGTCTGTTTGATCGGGCCACACAGTATCTGGCACAAAGGTGTTAGCAGCAGATCCTTTAAGTCCTGTAAGTTGTTAGGTGGGGCCTCCATGGATCGGAGTTGTTTGTTCAGCACATCCCACATATGCTAGATTGGATTGAGATCTGGGGAATTTGGAGACCAGGTCAACACCTCAAACTCGTTGTTGTGCTCCTCAAACCATTCCTCAGCCATTTTTTGCTTTGTGGCAGTGGTCATTATCCTGCTAAAAGAGCCACAGCCACCAGGGAATATCTTTTCAATGAAAGGGTTACATGGTCTGCAACAGTGCAAAGTAACTGTGGTACGTGTCAAAGTAACATCCACATGGACGGCAAGACCCAAAAAAGAAGATTATTGCCCAAAGCATCTCACTGCCTCTGCCGGCTTGCCTTCTTCCCATAGTGTATAATGGTGCCGATATGTTCCCCAGGTAAATAACACACATGCACTCGGCCATCCATGTGATGTAAAAAACAGCGCGATTGATTAGACCAGGCCACCTTCTTCCATTGCTCCGCTTTCGGTGGTGGACAGGGGTCAGCATGATACAGCCTATACTGGTCTGTGGCTATGCAGCTCCATACGCAACAAACTGCAATGCGTGGTGTATCCTGACACCTTTTTATAAGAACCATCATTAAAGGGGGGGTGAAACACTCAGTTTCAGTCAATCTCATGTCAATCTTGAGTACCTATAGAGTAGTATTGCATCCTTCATATCTCCGAAAAGTCTTTAGTTTTATTATATTTATAAAAGAAATATAGGCTGTACCGAGTCTTTCCGGAAAAAACCGAGCGCCTGGAGGCGTATCGTGTGGGCGGAGCTAAAGAATGACGAGCGCGCAAAGCGGTGACGTCCTAAAGCGTGGAGAAGCCCATGGCTATCTCAGCTAATAGATATATGATCCAGAATCAAATCTGAAATGAGGCTGAAATAAATTGAACAGGAAAAACAGCAACATCAGGATGTCCGTCTCTGTGGTATGTCCTGTATTTAGTGGCCTGTCAACATTTGCGCTTGTTTACTCGCAGTTTATTAGGACATTATTCGGTTTATGGACTATTGTATGCGACTAAACCTTAGCAGTAGCAAGCGAAACGGTTTTGCACGTCAGACTAGTGTAACGTTATACATAGAAGAACAATGGAGTAATGTTAGCGCATTTGAATGACGAAGCACGCGATCGTGTCGTTTACTGATGTTTACTCACGCGACAAGCCAACAGCATAGACATTTGAAGCAGTTTTACTCACCGGCTGCTTCCAAAGCAGGACTGAACCTTTATTGCTGGGACCGCTCCGTCAAAAACACACTTCTTTGGTATGATTTGGTGAAGTCCTGTGACAGCAGTGGCGTGGAAATCCGATGTTGTGAAGCTTCCCGTCATTTCTGCGTTCAAATCGGTTCAAATGCAGCGCTGCCTTCCCAGAATGCTGTGCAGAAGCGTTGAAGTCGCTTGATGTCACCCATAGGAATAAAGTGCAGCGCAGTGCGACATAAGTGTTCGCGGACGACTGGATCTGCAGCTGAGTGAGTGTTTATGGGCGTGCATTTCCTCTCTCGCTCCTGTCACGTGCGCGCACCCTACTGGGAGAAGAGCCCGTACGGCCCATACAAGGACCTTCCGCTCTTATTAACGTCAAGCCGAGCCATACTCGAAAAAAAACTCTCCGAAACTTGTGAGAAACCGGAAGGAGTATTTTTGACACAGAAATGCTCCAAACGTCCAACATTAGTTTTTGAATCTTTGTCTATGTTTAGGATGGGAATCCAAGTCTTTAACAGTGTAAAAAGCTCAGTATGCATGAAACAGCATTTCACCCCCCCTTTAACTTGAGCAATCTGAGCTACAGTAGCTCGTCTGTTTGATCGGACCACACGAGCCAGCCTTCGCTCCCCACAGGCATCAATGAGCCTTGGTCGCCCATAACCCTTTTGCCGGTTCACCACTGTTCCTTCCTTGGACCACTTTTGATAGATACTGACCACATCAGACCAGGAACACCCCACAAGAGCTGCAGTTTTGGAGATTCTCTGACCCAGTTATCTGCCATCACAATCTGGCTCTTGTCATACTCATTCAAATCCTTACATTTGTTCCTGCCTCTAGCACTTGCTGCCTAATATATCAAACCCACTAACAGATACCATGATGAAAAGATAAATCAGAGTTATTCACTTCACATAATGTTCATAATGTTATGCCTGATTGGTGTTTTATACCCTATTGGCATTTTTTTTGTAGCCTGACAAGTCAGACCCACATCAAGATGTTTGGTCTGGAAACTCACCATAGACAGGGCTCAATCCGAGGGGCGGGATAAACGGTTGTCTTTCAAACTCCCTCTGCACGCGATAGGATAGCGCTACAACCAACCAGAGCAACGTAAAGCGTGGCTCGAAGATAGATTAAACATTCGCCGTATCCGGTCGGCAAAACTCAGAACACATCTTCCCTTTTTAAGAATGACTTCAGTGCTGTTCTTTGTTCTTTTCTCAGAGAAAAGCTTAACTTCAAGTCTTCCAGAGTCGCGGTCAAAGCTGATTCGAAAGGCCGCCGTTCGCCAGTTTCTGTGTTTACTAGTAGCACGCAAGCACCATCATTATATATATATATAATTGTTTTGAATAATTAAACATTATATCGTTACAGCTTAAGACCAGAAACAACAACAATATTTGCAATGGGGTAAAAAAAAAGTTATTTGAAATGTATGTAATTTTTTTTTTTGCAGTACTGACTGTTACAATGAGATTGCTTCCTATCACAAAACCCCCTCAAGCTTTCAGTTCTGTAATTCAATTGAATTTTAGATGTTAAGCAACTTCTCTTTGTGAGTGTGATATAAGTAAAAGGATCTGCAAGAGCACCCACAATTTAATATTTTCACAGTTACTGTGGTCTAAATACTGTTTAAACCTAGCAATCTCTATGTGTCTGCATATAACAATCATAGTAATTTTTTATTTAATTTTTTACAGAATTTCCCCATAAGATTTAATTAGTTGCCATCGATTAAAGGCAGTTTGTGCAAAGAGTGCTTTAGGAAGGACGAATTAAACATGATCATTTTAACAAAACAGATCTTTAGTGAGGAAGAATTTTCTGCTCTTTTAGACTCCCAAAGGATCTCATTAAGAGCTTGAATAAGGTACTTTTAACATTCACTAAAACATCCAGAGAGAATATGGCAGGAAAAGGAAAGTAAAAGAAAGGGATCTGTAACAGAGGGATCTGTGTTGTTTGCACAAAATTTGTTGCCACATTTCTTAAAAGATGTCTATCAATCAAATGTGAAATAATTTTGGATCTTAAAGGGATCAGTTCAACTGAAAATGTAAATTCTGTCTTCATTTACTCATGTACCTTCGTGTTTGGACAATGTCACCAAAGAAGTGTGTTTTTGGTTGCTAGGGCAAGACAACCCTGTACAGATTCCCAAATAACCCAGCATTAAGGGACCAGTGGATGGAGTTTGTTTTTCCAGAGCATCAACGGAGTTGTGAAAGTGTTTTTGTTTGTTTCCTACATTTTGGCGGTAATTGATTTACTAACAAGGGTACAGTTTGACAGCGGATTTGTAGATCATCTTGTAGACAGTAGGCGGTGAGTAAAACTGCTTCCTTGGTTATTGGCGCATACGTGCAGCAAGTACAACATGATCACATATAGTTCATTTATCTATAGAACATGCGATGTGTATGATGTGTGTGTTTAAATACATTCGTTTAGCTGGCCACTGTTTCAGACGCTCTCAACGCAATAGCTGCGTGCGCTCGTCATTCTTTAGCTCCACCCACACGACACGCCTCCATCGACTCCATTTTTTCCCCCCGGAAAGACTCTGTATCTTTTTCAAGAGCATATCTTTATTTTATAAATATAATAAAACTAAAAACTTTTCGGAGATATGAAGGATACAATACTAGGCACTCAAGATTGACATGAGATTGATTGAAACTGAGTGTGTCAACCCCCCCTAAATATTTGCTTAGTTATTGCCAAAGCTCTCTCTATTTTGATGTAAATCATTAAATGTTATGCTCTCTCCTCAGAAGTCTGTCCGAAATCAGTTACATGAGGTTCCTTCATGCGCAAACGCTGCCTTTAAAGCCATTGCCTGATAAGGCAGCGAGGCAACAAGTCAGCTGGCAAAGTTTCCGGACACAGCCACTACTAACGCAACCTGACCAGACCTCACCCCTTTATTTTGTTTATGCCTTGGGCGGGAATTATTTAAATCAAGGATATTGTGACGTGTACGTTCTCAGGCGAAAACTCAAGACTACAGAGGCATTTCAGGGATTTTGGAAACAGTGATATGGAGAATAACTCCCTTTGGAGTGTCTTTGTGCTTAGTAGCTTTGCAGACCTCTTTTCATGTCCAAACAGAAAAACACTAGAGAGCTTTGAAGCTAAGTTTCTCAAAAAAGGCTACCCTCTTTTTTGTTGTTTTAAATAGTCATTACACCTCAGTTTGTCAATTGGCTTGGTGGTATGTACATATCGCATTGAAATGGCCCTGTAAATGTCCCCTCAGCAGGATGCTTTTAAATCCCTCGGTGGGTCTGCTTGATTTCTCTATAAATCTGATTTAATCACGTTCCTCTCTATCCACCCTTAACACAGTGAGACACATCATTTTCTTTTTACTGCCATGTGCAAACATTCAAAACGTCTCCGATGGCTTCTGTTCATGCCAAAGAAATATCTGCTTCATTGAGATGATTTACGCAGACACTGGGAATAAAGCCGTGCGGGTTGGCAACTAACTAGCATTTTATTCTCTAAAGAAGATCGTTTTTGCGGTCCATAATAAAAATGATGCAATCCATGAAACCCTTATTTAATGTGCTATTTCCGCCCCTAATGTCTAAAGAGTCTTCACGACAGCGATGTGCCTTATTAAAACAGAAACGTTACCAGAAATCTTTATTGCTCTGAGACTATGAGAGATGTTTCTCTGCATTAAAGAGAGCGAGAGAGGCTGGTGTGAGTGTACGGGGGTCTCATCAGATGAAGATCAGATTATCTCTCTGCTAGTTTGTAGAGTGTGGATCAGCCTGCAGGCTACAATCTTTGGATAAATGCAAATGTTTAACAAGATTTTGCAGTCTCAGGTGTAAAGAAAGTTTTTATAATCTCACATCTTGTTCTATATATTGGGCAATCCTTCATAAATGCTTTATTTGCACCTGAGACTCAAAAATCTTATTGAACATTACAGTAAACATGAAGTAATGTGGGTTTTTTGTGTGAACATTAAACAAGTAAACTAACAGAATCAAAATAATGGTATGTTACATGTAGCAGTGTGTCACAGATACATTCAGCTATGCTGCCTTCACTTGCTATAGTACATTTCCTACTTCAGTCGTGATTACAAGCTCATCACATTACAATTTTGACTCGAAAGAACGTTTATTTCTATTCTTTTTTAACTTGCAAATGTCTCGGTTACGTATAACCCTCGTTCCCTGAAGGAGGGAACGGAGATGTACGTTGGACGTGACCGTTGAACGTGACCGATTGAAAGGGAACATCTCGGATACAAATGACCCTCGTTCCCTGAAGGAAGGAATGGAGTCGTCCAACGTATGTCGAATGTGGCCGACTGTATTGACACGTTCTGTATTGATATCTTCTCATGGACTTTTAGTTTGTTTTTCTTCATTCACATGATTCCTTTGTTCTCCTTACCGACTGAGTTTGTCACTATGGTTACTCATATGATTAGTCATTCTGCCATATACATTAGTCATTAGCTGTCATTAATCACCCTTGTTTGCCTTACTAGTCAAGTTACTATGTTTTCAGTTTTCATTTCTCATTTTTTGTTACAACCTTGTTTGGATTAACCTTTAATAACCTGTGTGAGTTATTAAAGTCTTTTGAACCTGATCTTCATCTACCTGTACCTTGTGTCCATCAACATTGCCCTAATGAGGAGCAATATACTTTGGATGAGTATTTCGGCTTGGTTCTGACGGCTTGTTACAACAGTGTTTTTTGTTAATCTATTCTTAGGCAACAGGAACAGCAAGTTCCTTAAAAGAAAAAAAAAACTTGTATGCATTCCTGTATGGTAAAATAAATATAAAGCTTAACACTGGCAGCTTAGAGCAGTACAGCAGCATTCAAGTATGACATTGAATGAATAAATGTAAAAATAAAGCACTACATAGATGTCACGATAAAATATAGGCTACATTGATTCTTATTAAAGCTATTCAACTTTTTTCAGTCAAGAGATGTGATTTTCTCGTTGTCTTTTGTTGTTGAAGGGATGGTTCTGTCACTCAAAAATGAAAATTCTGTCATTGATTACTCAAGCTCAAGTAGTTTTAAACCGAAATAATGATTTTTCTTCTGTTGAGCATAAAATGTATTTTGTAGAATGTTGTTAACCACATAGTTGCTAGACCCCATTGACTTCCATTGTAGGAAAAACTATGGAAAACGCTTTGGTGGACACACAAGGATTTCAGCGGTGACTCAGAGACCATTTGTGCACGTTTAAGGTACCTAAACAATGACTGCTGCAACATTGTCCTTTACTGGAAATTATTTTCACACTTTCACAAGCTACATCTGATTTTGAACCTCACTGTCTGCTAAACTTGCGCACAATGCGCAGAAACATCAAAACAGACATAACCAACTTGTCAAATTTTTTTGAAAACATTTACACTATTATAGCACAAATTATGAGCTTATTTGCCATAATTTTTTATAATTCTTGACAAAATTGTACATTTTTTGGGTGGGCCTGTTGAAAAGTAACGCCATGCCTGCCTCTAAGCCTACAGTCACCAGCTTCATCCGAGCCAGTGGATTCCCTGGCTCTGCCTCCAACTGCTTGTCCCTTCACTCCACCTCAGCTCGTCGACCTTTTGGCTTCGCCCTGGCTCCTTCCTTCAGCTCCACCAGAGAACACCAGCCTTACAGCTTCCCTGGGCTCCCTCGTCCCTGTGGCCAGCTGTCACCCTGCCTGCGCTGTGAATTTATGAGCCATCTTTTGTACTACGTCTCTCCACCCCTTCGGCTCCAGCTGGCCCCGGCCTACGGTCGCCAGCCTTGTCGGGGAAGGAGTGTAATGTCACAGTTATGTTCGGTTACCTTTTTCATGGACTTTTAAGCCTATTACAGACTGTGCTTGTCGCTTTCAAATTCGTCGGGTCACTGCTATTTTCACACTGCACAATGGATTGGAGACAGAGGAAATACACGCAAACTACGTTTCCCAGCATTCCTTAACCAAACACGTGTGCGATGTGACAAGTAAACAATGCAAGATCACTCGTGCGTCAGACCGGAGTTCTCGCGCGAGACTTGGAATTGTTATTAAAAATAATCAACTGCACAAAGTTTGCTCCAAATTGTCTGTGTGCTGATATGTGGAGAAAAAGAAAAAAGAAGTATATTGCGGAGGAAATTGTTGGAGAGACAGAGGGAGCAAGGATTGTGTTCTGCAAAGAGAGTTTGAGGTAAATAAATATTTTTGCTGCTGCTGCGGCTGGACGTGCAAATGTTTGGGCTTTGTTTCTGTTTGAAAGAATTGTAAACATATCTATTAAAATACTGATATTCTGGTCTATAACTCCTCCCTGAACCTTCTTCTGCCCCGTATCTCACTCTTTCATTTGCTGTCGGCCATCGCCAATGTCATTTTCAGTCAGAACACATTTCACACAGCAGGAGTTTGAATCGCAGACAGGTCCAGATATTTAGCATGCCAAATATCTCACAGGCTTCGGCGACTCGTCTGCGATTCTCTCTGATCGTGTCTTTGATCATTCACACTGTGTGATTGTTACCTGCATGCACGAGCACCGATTTGCCTATGATCTCAGGCATTTGTCTGCGAGTCAAAATCAGGGCTAAAATCGGGCAGTGTGAACTCAGCTTTACTTTGTTTCTAGTTTTTCACCTGAGTCTTTTACTGACATGATTAGTCAAGACTTTCTGTCAGCTGTTCATCATTAATCACACTTGAGTGCCTGCCTTGTTTGGATTAAAGCTACACACTATGTAACTTTTCCATCCGTTAGAGGGTGCCTATTCAAAACAAAGGCGTAGTTTGATGACACCAAGTTTGAGCGCAGAATCTTGGGACGTCAGTACAGTTCACCTCAAAGTAGGTGAAAAAGAATCGGATAGGACTCGAACAGAAATCATGTTCATTCATGTGATTATTAACGTTACTGTAGCATGAAGCAGAGCAGGCTGAGTGTTGAGGGAGCTGAGCAAGGCCGCTGGAGCGATTGTTACTCAAACACACGGCTTGCGAGCAGCGGGACTTTTATTATGACGGGACACGGACGCCAGCGCTATTTACACTTTTGCTGTCATGAGGATGAGGTAACGCAGCTCTGTTTATCATATTAGATACATTTAAGTGTGCTTAAAATGATGTTATGATGTTAGTCTGTGCGTTCTCGTAGCGGCTGCTGTGACACTTGTTGCACACAGCTAAGAGTAAAGCATTTCTAACCAAATAAAACCAAGAGTGAAACACAGATATGAAGCAATTGACAGGCGACTCCCTCAGATGTCCCAGTTCATTGGTTAAAATAGCAATTTTCTCAGATTTTAACATTTGGGATAAGAAATCAAATGAACAAAATATATAACAATAGCCTAGTTGTTTTTGGATATTTTACTGCAAAAATACTACAAAGTGCACCTTTAACCATTGTGTGGATTATTAAAGTCTTTTGAATCTGGGCTACGTTCAGCCCCGACAAAACTTTGCAAAATGTTTTTTAAATGGAAACGGACGAGTTGCAACTATGGCAGCTGAAAAGACCATTCTTTGTGTGTTTTTTTTTTTTGAAGACTATTACAAGCCTGATGAAATCGGTATAAATACATGTTTAATACTACAAAACACACATGTTACATTCACTCATCTTGCTGTGCAGAATAAAAGAGTGAAGGGATTTGTGGAAACTGTTTCCTAATTATTGTGATCCAACATTTGCCTCACATTTCAGGATGAAAAGACATCAGTTGTTGCATATACCCCAGCTGCAGCGGATACATTTGTAAACTGCTTTACTTTGACCCATTGTGCGAGCTGTCTCTTTAAGGAAGTTTATGTAAGATTGTGGCCAAAACTGGTACTGCAATAACTATCCCTCTCCCCCTCCCCCCTGACTGGAGGTTGCCAGATAGGGTGTAGAAACATTGTAGCTGCAGCTGTGGTAACTAGAGCAGATTTGGCAACCCGGATGCTGAAACACTACCGACTTTGTGATTGGTAGATAGGTGGAGGGCGGAGCTTCAGGCGCAAACACAACATGTCAACATCAACATCAGTTGAGGGCTGCAACAACAACTTTTAAATGACAATATCCTGGCTGGACTACTGTTGTCAGTGATATAAGTATTTGAAATGAACATGATTCCTATATCAGGGCCATTTTATGATTAATTGAAATACATTTCTTACATACAGTTCCTTTAACACTGCACGGTTTATATACATGTTGCAGCTGATTGGGCTGACCTTGACACACCCCCAAACAAGAGAAAACCTCTCAAACCCTGTTGCACACTGAAACATGACGTTCACCCTGGAAACCAGCAAAATGTTTGAGCTTGAACATGGTTGCAACTGCAACTGGTTGCAGAATAAACAGGAAGATCAGAGGGATATTCCTGTTCACTGTTTTAGTAGCATTGATAGAACATTATTGGTTTTGTTAATTTTGTGAATTAGATTTCAATGTTATATTTCCTGTTTTCATTTTAAATTGTTAAAGTTTGAGTAATTTTGTTATGTTTTTGTAATTTTTTATATTATTTAAAATGTATATCTATAGGTTTTAATATCTATAGAAATGTTGCCTTTTCAAGTATCTGAAATAACCATTTATTTGATATCAGTTTTTTATTTCAAATAATGTAGTGTTTTTTTATTTTATTTTGATTTAACCTTAAGGCAAATGGACACGCTATGTACTGTCAGTTGTACACTGTTAAAAGGTTAGTTCACCCAAAAATGAAAAATCCCTGATCTTGCTTATAATGTCAAGAACCAAATGTGTTTTTTGGATAGACTTTTTTTTATGGCCACCGGGTGGCACTGTTGTTCCTTCATGCACACTTTGTAAAAACAGGGACTGCTATGAAAAAACAGATCAGATGTGTCATGGTATGATATATTTTCACAAATAGCTGCTATACACTGTTTATTTGATTGTAAATGAGGCTGACATGCAGCAATGATGAAATCTAAAACCAAACCCCTCTTCTCAACATACACACCATCCCATTTTCATTCTCTTATCATGCATTTCATAATATAGCTACTGGGTAAAATATTAAACATATACATTTTAAAGATTTATATTAGTTAACTTTCTTTTATCAGAACACAACTAAGCACTTCTGATTAGAAAACAACATGTGCAATTATTAGCAATGGATTTAATATGTCCTGTGATATACTATTTGGTCGGTTTGTCATACCATACAACATTCAATCGTGAAATTACACAAATCAGTGTGGTATCACTTTTATTTCTAAACTGACATCTTAAATAAGATTATGCAAAATCCATCACTGACCAATGGCTTAAGTTAGATATTTCCATTTTAATTTTCTTAAACTGAGAAGAAAAAAAGGATAAAGTTTGCTGCAATATATCCTTGTCTGTCTTCTTTAAATGACTAAACATTACATTTTAAACGTTACATAGCTCAAACAGTAGTTCATAAAAGGAATGACCCATATGACTTCATTCTCTACCTCATAAATGTAATTCTCTGTCTATGTCTCGCCTCTCTCTTTTGCCATTGTTTGATCTAGTACTCACATTAAGAATACTGTGATGAATCTTTACCTATATGTCTGTTTAAACACAGTCATATATTAAAATCAATGGGACTGAATATGTTATTAAATGATATCAATCAACATGACACCAATACAGTCTGAAACCATGGTTCCTCTGATGCTCTGTCAAGACGGTACGATCTCTGCATGCGGTATTAGGAACGAGAAAGACAGTTGGCACACTCGGACTGCTGGGTGTTCACACACCATCGTTGTACATCAGATGCTTGAGAAACTCAGGGAGTTTATCCCTCTCACTGGCTGTTCTTTTGTTTGTGTATATATGTGTGTGTGTGTGTGTGTGTGTGGCAGTGAGAGAATGAGACCATGCAAGGGCTCGAAGTCACACAGTACAGAATCTGTTTACTTGAATGTGGATTTTCACAATGACCCTTTATGGCAAGAATCCACTGAAAGAAATACAAACCGAAAGAGACCAGCTTCAGTCTGTGCCTGTGAACACTGGGAACAAGGTCATGTCCTGGAAAACACGTCTCTCTCTCTCTCTCTCTCTCTCTCTCTCTCTCTCTCTCTCTCTCTCTCTCTCTCTCTCTCTCTCTCTCTCTCTCTCTCTCTCTCTCTCGTGTGTAAGTATGCATGTATGTATATTCCACACCCTAACTTAATTTAGTTCACCTGTTTATTCACTTTAATTTCTGTATATATCTTATCTTATTAAACCCACATGGGCTATACAGGATGTGTCTGAATGACATACTCGAACCACTTATAATAGAACCACTATATAACCACCAACCATAGTGGAAGCGATTGCTTACAAAGAAACATGTTCAGATTACTCTACAGCAAATTAAATACCTTTAAGACTTGCATCTCGACTGCTGTGTCAGGGATTATTTTGCGATAATGACTGGTCGACGTCACATTATCCTGACTAACCCCAAACCCAAATGAAAAACCACACATTTTCACAGTTATTAAGCATTTGTCGTGTATATACCCTTACGAAACAAAAATATATTGCAATGTACTAGAATTTATATTGCAATACATTAGAAAATATATTTCAATGTATCAGAAACTTCCTCATATATTTGAAAATATATAGCAATATATGGATGGACAACCTATTGCTATATATTGATTCATATATTAAAATACATTGATATGCAAACAAAACTGAATTATTTCATGTATGTTTATTGAAACAAAGTATTTTTTGTGAGTTAAGCAAGCTCCTGCATATGTTTACAGAGGTTGATTAACAATAGCCCAAATCAGATGGTGCATGACATTCAATATATTTTCTATATTTAGAAAATATGATGGTGCATGACATTCAATATATTTTCTATATTTAGAAAATATTTCTATTAGGGCCGGGACTTTAACGCGTTAATTAAGATTAATTAATTACGTGACTTTAACGCGTTAATTACGTGACTTTAACGCGTTAATTAATTACGCAAAAAAAATAAAAAATAAAAATTACCACACTTATTTTTGCTGCGCGGAACGTTTTTCAATGAATGAGTTTCGACGGACCAATTATACTGGAACACCAACTAGCGCTCCGGAGTCACGACAACAACGAACCATTGCTAGCTGTGTCCCAAAGTGAAGTGCGCGCACTTCGAAGGCCGCATTTGAAGTGCGATTACGTCATACCTGCACTACGAAGACTGTCCCAAAGTGAAGGCTGCACCCTCTGAAGGCCGCATTTGAAGTGCGATTACGTCACAGCGGCACTACGTAGGCTGTCCCAAAGGGAGAGCTGCACCTCTGAAGGCCGCATTTGAAGTGCGATTGCGTCACAGTGGTGCGACGAAGGCTGCCGCAATTCATGAGCGACTTCAAAATGCGCCCTTCGGTTCTCAGGCAAAGGAAGGGTACAGCAGATGGGACCTTCCCATAACTTCGCAGTCTTCCCTATCCCAGAATTCATAGCACACTGGTGACTACAGGATTTGACTGGTCCGCATTCCCGCGGCACTCGATCAGATTCCAGTTAAAGACGGTAGCGGTCGGTAACTCAAGTGTAGCCTGGGTACTATTGAACACAACAGCGCAAGCGCTTGAAGTAAATAAAACGTCCAACGTTAGTGCATTCACACAGTTCCCAGTTCCCTGCCCTGAGCAAGATAAACTTTAATTTCCCCAATTTTTAAATGCTATTTATTTCTCAACCATTATCTCAAGAAGATGAATCAGTCCATTATCACCCTTTTCGCTGTTTCTTTCTTTTTTCCCATACACTTTCTTTAAATAGCCTTCAAAATATAATCTGCGCGGCGCTGTATTTTCGTCCTGCTCCCGCTATTCCGCACCGCACGATCCGCTCGCGCAAAATTCACTCCGTGCTCACCCGCTATAAATTATTTTATTCCCGACCCGACTGATCCAGCTAAATTTAGATTTTGTTTCCAGAATCTATCTTTTAAATTTCCCTTACAGAAAGAGAGACACTGGATAGGAATTGTCTCTAGAAAAATAGGCTAAATCAAATGTGACATCTGTCACTCAGAATTATAAGAAAAAATACAAACAAACGAAAACTGCTGACTTAGATGCTAAAATAAAGTTTATATATATATATATATATGAATGAATGTTCACTGACGACGGTCAACATCGATTCTCCAAAGGCTGAATGCGTGGCCGACACAGAACAATTTAAATGGCTATCTTATTATTTTTTATGCTAAATTAAGTTATTTGTAAATTAAATGAACTGCTGTCTATTGTTCATTTTCGTTAACTTCAAACGAAGGCTAAATTAAAGAGAAGTGGTTTTTCTATAGCCTATTGTTTATTTTTGTAATGCACGTTATAATTTGTAGCTACATTAAACACATTTATGTTAATGCATATATTTTCTTGTCATGTAATTAAAATGTGTAAATGAAAATAAATTGGTCTATTAGCCTACGTAGGCTTTTTACAATATAGCCTATTTATAGACCAATAAAATAACTTAAGTTTAACATTAGAAACAACAAATTTTTATTATCAGCCAAACCAGAAGAAAACACTTTTCAACACTTTCATTGCGCTGAGCGGGAGAAGCTGGAGCTGGACCGGGATGGGGAATAATGCACAATAGAGACTCTGGTAAGGCCTGAGCGGGACATCATCTTCTGGGATGAGTGCATATTTCCACTGTCCGCAGCTTTGCGGGGCCGAATCGGTCGACGGCTGCATGGCATGCCATAAAAAATGCATCTGAGATGATGAGTTGAATAAAAATAAGTAGGCCTACTTAAAAAAAAAACAAAAAAACTTGGACGTATATAGGCTAAATGTTTAAAATATATTGTAACAGTTACATTTAACATAATAAATAAACTGTTAACTAATATTTGCAATTTGACAATATTTAACCGGCTACATATTTACATGCTTATGGTCCAGCCCATCGTCGCAGGCTTTGAAGCATGTCAAAACCATAGACCGTAAAAAAATTGGTCAAAACCCAAAAGAAAGCTCAAAAAAAGTATATATATATATATATATATATATATATATATATATATATATATATATATATATATATATATATATATATATATATATATAAGTAGTAGTATATGCTCCATTTCTCTTTTTAAAATCTCCTCACGAACGTCCGCTGTCAGTTAGAACCTGCTCCATTAACGGCGCTTTGGTTCATTGTTGCCAAGTCTGGAATGGGGTTGCATTTAGGCTACTGTTGCTTTGGGGTGTTGGTAGCCTATAGTCCACAGGTTAAGTTGTCTTTACTTAAGCAATATTTCTACTGCCCGCGCCCCGCATTTTGGGATATTTTGGCCCATTCTGGCTGTGATTCCGATACTTTTGGCAGCAGCAGCTGTGTCCCAAAGTGAAGGGTGCGCACTTCGAAGGCCATGCACTTCGAAGGCCAGACCAGGCCACGCCTTCAAAGTGCACGAAGCGGCACGAAGGGCGAACCGAGGGACCGGGTTGCCAGGTCTGAATAATAAAACCCCTCCAATTGTTATTCAAAAGTATCGGAATCACAGCCAGAATGGACCGAAATATCCCAAAATGCGGGGCGCGGGCAGTAGAAATATTGCTTAAGTAAAGACAACTTAACCTGTGGACTATAGGCTACAAACACCCCAAAGCAACAGTAGCCTAAATGCAAGCCCATTCCAGACTTGGCAACAATGAACCAAAGCGCCGTTAATGGACTAGCAGGTTGTGACAACTGACAGCGGACGTTCGTGAGGAGATTTTAAAAAGAGAAATGGAGCATATACTACTTATATATATATATATATATATATATATATATATATATATATATATATATATATATATATATATATATATATATATATATATATATATATATACTTTTTTGAGCTTTCTATTGGGTTTTGACATGCTTCAAAGCCTGCGACGATGGGCTGGACCATAAGCATGTAAATCTGTAGCCGGTTAAATATTGTCAAATTGCATTAGTTAACAGTTTATTTCTTATGTTAAATGTAACTGTTACAATATATTTAATTTAGCCTATATACGTCCAAGTTTTTTTTTTTAAAGTAGGCCTACTTATTTTTATTCAACTCATCATCTCAGATGCATTTTTTATGGCATGCCATGCAGCCGTCGACCGATTCGGCCCCGCAAAGCTGCGGACAGTGGAAATACGCACTCATCCCAGAAGATGATGTCCCGCTCAGGCCTTACCAGAGTCTCTATTGTGCATTATTCCCCATCCCGGTCCAGCTCCAGCTTCTCCCGCTAAGTGCAATGAAAGTGTTGAAAAGTGTTTTCTTCTGGTTTGGCTGATAATAAAAATTTGTTGTTTCTAATGTTAAACTTAAGTTATTTTATTGGTCTATAAATAGGCTATAGTTGTAAAAAGCCTACGTAGGCTAATAGACCAATTTATTTTCATTTACACATTTTAAATTACATGACAAGAAAATATATGTATAGCCTAAATATAAATGCGTTTAATGTAGCTACAAATTATAACGTGCATTACAAAAATAAACAATGCTAGGCTATAGAAAAACCACTTCTCTTTAATTTAGCCTAAGTTTGAAGTTAACGAAAATAGACATCAGTTCGTTTAATTTACAAATAACTTGCATAAAAAATAATAAGCTAGCCATTTAAATTGTTCTGTGTCGGCCACGCATTCAGCCTTTGGAGGATCGATGTTTCGTTGACCGTCGTCAGTGAACATTCATTCATTCATATAATAAAAAAAAACTTTATTTTAGCATCTAAGTCAGCAGTTTTCGTTTGTTTGTATTTTTTTCTTATAATTCTGAGTGACAGATGTCACATTTGATTTAGCCTATTTTTCTGTGATATTTGTTTTAGTTACGGTGTTGACATAGGCTACAGCCTAGGCTGTAAGAAAAATAAATGATTGCACGGACAATTCCTATCCAGTGTCTCTCTTTCTGTAAGGGAAATTTAAAAGATAGATTCTGGAAACAAAATCTAAATTTAGCTGGATCAGTCGGGTCGGGAATAAAATAATTTATAGTGGGTGAGCACGGAGTGAATTTTGCGCGAGCGGAATGGTGCGGTGCGGAATAGCGGGAGCAGGACGAAAATGCAGCGCCGCGCAGATTATATTTTGAAGGCTATTTAAAGAAAGTGTATTGGAAAAAAGAAAGAAACAGCGAAAAGGGTGATAATGGACTGATTCATCTTCTTGAGATAATGGTTGAGAAATAAATAGCATTTAAAAATTGGGAAATTATGTTTATCTTGCTCAGGGCAGGGAACTGGGAACTGTTGAACGTTTTATTTACTCCTAGCGCTTGCGCTGTTGTGTTCAATAGTACCCAGGCTACACTTGAGTTACCGACCGCTACCGTCTTTAACTGGAATCTGATCGAGTGCCGCGGGAATGCGGACCAGTCAAATCCTGTAGTCACCAGTGTGCTATGAATTCTGCGATAGGGAAGGCTGCGAAGTTATGAGAAGGTCCCATCTGCTGTACCCTTCCTTTGCCTGAGAGCCGAAGGGCGCATTTTGAAGTCGCTCATGAATTGCGGCAGCCTTCGTCGCACCGCTGTGACGCAATCGCACTTCAAATGCGGCCTTCAGAGGTGCAGCTCTCCCTTTGGGACACAAGGGGGTAATCTAGCGCTCGGAAAGCGTTCCACCCCTAGGGGCTGCCATTGCTAACCCAGCCATCACCTGCTGTTAGCATCCCATTGACTCCCATTCATTTTTGAGTCACTTTGACAGTGAATAACTTTACATCTGAGACGTTTAAAGACTCCATTTGTCCATTGTTTATTTCTAAAGAAACACGACAATGTATAAAAGGCTCCATTACCTTGTATCTTACACTATCGCCCCGCAGAAGCTGTTTTTGTAAAAATAGGCTAATGATTGCGTCATAACCAACGCGACCCTGTCGCACAGTTGAGAAATTACCGTATAGACCCGAGGAGACGCTCCCAGGCAATCTTTTACTGTCTATGAGGCAGTCGGGGGGACGTGGAGACATGTCCTGGAGACTAGTCTGATAAAGTCAAGGGGGAAGAATGGGGAGAAGCCCATAGTGAGCCAAAAGCAACGGGAGAAAATATTTAAACAACGTGATTCAGATTTCGCTTTCCACATCTACTAGAAGACTCACAGCTGTCAGACAGGAGGCTCACGTCACATCTACGTCCTCAAGCTCAGTCTGAGCCTGCGCAGTTCACTCAGCCATCAGGAAGTGAGTGCCCCTAGGTTGACTTCATTATTTCGCCGTAGACGTCAATGGGGTCGCTGTGTCCATTTCTTTTACTGTCTATGTTGGGACAGCCTACGTAGTGCCGCTGTGACGTAATCGCACTTCAAATGCGGCCTTCAGAGGGTGCAACCTTCACATTGGGACAGTCTTCGTAGTGCAGGTATGACGTAATCGCACTTCAAATGCGGCCTTCGAAGTGCGCGCACTTCACTTTGGGACACAGCTCATGTGAACATGAACGAAGCTATGGAACGAAGAAGCTGATGAGACTGCTTTGCTTGGCCCCGTGGATGGGAAATTTTGTTTTAAAAACCGAAAGAATGGAAGCGTCGTCAAGAGCATGGTTGTGTGCAAGCTATACAACAAGGAATTCGCGTATCACCGCAGCACATTGAGCCTCAAATATCACAAAAATGCTTTTGCTAAACTGGCAAACATGCACTGGGGCTTATTGCACAAAACTAGGATAAGGGATTAAGCCAGGATATCTTGGTGATCCTGGCTCAATTTATCTGCTAATATACAGTTATCTTTCTTTATTTGAATCGTTCTTGGTGTGAGTGTGCCTTGAGGGAAGTTTACACGACAGCGGTGTACTAAATTGTGCATACAAATGACAACATCACCAAGATATCCCGGCTTAATCCTTTATCCTAGCTTTGTGCAATAGGCCCCTGGTCTGCTGGACTGAAATAAATAAACAATATTTTGTTGATTAAGCTTATGTATTCAGTCATTATTCAATGGTATACTAAAAATACATGTGAAAAATTACTTCTCATTGTTCTCAGGTCAAATATTTATATGCAATTAAAATGCGATTAATTAATTACAAAGCCTCTAATTAATTAGATTAATTTTTTTAATCAAGTCGCGGCCCTAATTTCTATATTATATTAATCTGTTATATTTTAAAATATATGACAGACAGTGTACATTAGATTATTTCATATTTACCATGTATACAATATATATGATAATTATATACTATGTAATATAAATCAATATATTTAAGACATATGTTCCCATATAAATCTGATTATATTATCCAGTACATTGAGGTATATTATCTCATATAATTTTACATATATATTTACATATATATACAATGACTCTTCCAATATATAATTTCATATATTGTAGGATATATTTCAATATACATAGCAATATATTGAATAGTATAATGAAATGTATTTAGTCAATATATGAAAACGGCAATAATTGCAGTATTGTCCCATATATTGCAATATATGACTTGCATATATAATATATTATTATATAATATATCATATGATATATTACCATGTAAATTTCACAATATATGGAGACACATGAAATATATTGTCAACTAATATATTGAGAAATATATTGTCAACTAATATATTGAGAAATATATTTTTGTTGCGTAAGGGTATGAATCTATGTTACAATTGGAAGACATCATCAAATATCCCCAAAAGTAGGTTTTGACAGATTTAGCTGACTTATAGGGACAATTTTGTCTCCATTATAGCTAGGTAAATTCGCCCATACACACAAATCAGCCCCACTCCACTCCTGAAAAAGCTGGCTGCCACTAGGATAACACTAGACAGGTCTTCAGGGACACATCTCAGAAACTGCACTACAAACACTTAAGGGCATATTTAACCAGCGGAAGCTTGAACTTGGAGATCCATTTGGAAATAGCACATGTTGGGACTACTTTGGAAACAGTGAGTGAGTCTATCTATACACTTGCCAAGTATATGTTAAATTAGAGCTTTACGGTTCTTGGATAAATTGAGAATAATGTTTTTATTTTATTTTTGTCTGTGTGTGTGTGTGTGTGTGTGTGTGTGTGTGTGTGTGTGTGCCCTTGTTTATATTACATTGTGGGGACCAAATGTCCCCATAAAGATAGTTAAATCCCCAGCCAGCGGTCCCCTCTTTTCAAAAGGCTTATAAATCAAAGTTTTTTAAAGTTTTTTTTTAGAAAGTAAAAATGCAGAATGTTGATGGGTGGTGGGTGGTTTAGGGGCAGGGGCAGTGAAGGGGGATAGATAGAAAATACAGTTTTTACAGTCTATGGAGAGTCCCCACAAAGATAGTGAACCAGACGTGTGTGTGTGTGTGTGTGTGTGTGTGTGTGTGTGTGTGTGTGTGTGTGTGTGTGTGTGTGTGCTTCAAATAGATAGCATGATTCTCCCATGATTTTGAACATCTAAATAAATTAAATAACATGTAAATAAATTAAATAACATGTAAATAAATTAAATAACTTTACATCTTTACATGTGTCTCAAACACACACGCGCACACAAGTTCTTCTTCGTACTTTGCTTTGAGGTAAAAACAACTTCGAAATGAAATAACAGAAATTTCTATGAGTCTTCCAGGCCCAAACATAAGAAACCCCAATTCTACAAACCAGGTTTGTTGTCTGTTCACATCGATTTAACAGCGATTGAAAAACACAGTGAACATCTGACGCCGTTCACTCTGCTGAGAGCACCATTTAAATGAATAGTCTATGAGAAGTGCTGTATGCTTTTAACAAAAAACAAAAACAGCTCAATAACAAAACCACACAACAAATATGACAGCGGTGAAAAAAATAATAATAAGAAAGCATCTGATCTGATCATATCGATATGGATATGTTTGCCCCAGCACTCTTACACCCCTGGATACAATATGAAGCATCATATGAATATTTGTAGGCCTAATGTGTTGAAAAATATGTACACAGTTGTTTTTTTTGTTTTGTTTTGTTTGTTTTTTATGAGTAGCTATTGTTATTCAATGGTTAAATTGTGGTATTTCCTTATGCAATGGTGATGTTTAAATTAACAATGTATATGGATTTACATCGACAGAATGAAAAAAAGGACTCTTATTTTGTTATTCTGGGTAGTTGCGAACAGAACAGTGTACTGCGCATGCCCACTCATATCAGCAGGAGCACCAGACGCAACTCTCCTGTTATTTTCTTTTTATCCTGTTTTACAGGTAAGAAAAACGGGATTAAAAAAAAAAAAACATTAAAAATGTAACAGTTTGTACTGTCATAACGTACAGTGAATGTAAATTGTTATTTGTGAAAGATTTTGTTGTTGTTTTTTTATACATTATATTAATGCTAATGTGCCAAAGAGTAATTTAAGTGTTCTCCATTGGCCACAACATTTATTTTATAGTGTTGTACATATTTCGGTTCACAAAATGTTTATTTGTTCATGTTAGAGAGTTAAGGCATTAAGTACCTGGTTGAAGCTTTTACCGCATTTGCTGCTTAAAGGGGTACTTCAGCGCTGGGAAGATGAATCTGTATTTAAACTGGGTCATTAATGTAGTAGAAATGTGAAATTATTTTTTAATTTGGTGCTTTCTAGACTGAGAAAAGACAGAAAATGCATTTTTGTCTCATGGGGATGAAAGACTACAATTCCCAGAATGCTTCGCTGCCCTGTTAGGCCATTCCCAAAGCCACCGCTACTGGATTACAGAGACTGAGTTCCTACAATTAAATACTGAACGTGTGTGTTCAATATAACGATCGAGTTGCCGCGTGAGTTTCACAGCAGACTCAGATTAGGAGTCAGATTACATTTAACGTCATAAATGAGTTGATGAGCTCTCGTGATGAGAGCTGAGGTAATCGCGACCACATTCACGGCATACATTCACAACGCGTTTTCAGTTCATGCCTTTGGAAGCTAAACTTTCATAGAAATTAATTTGAGAAGTTAAAACACTTACATTGCTTAGCATCTGTTTAAATGAATGCCTGTATGCCTGTAGCTGAGCTGTGCTGTAAGTGTGATCTCCATTCCCCATGCACGAGTTGAAAACATGCGGAAATGGCTCCCTCTGCTGGCTGTAGTCTTTAGCCTTTGGGCAATCATTCCTCTCGTGACGCAAATATCGTCAATTTGCGTCACGAGAGGAATTTTTCCAGAAATAAAATGCATAAATCTCTCGTCTCAGGGGGATATAAGAGGGGGGAGCACGATCATTTGAATATACTCCAGGGTTTCTACTGATACAAAGCCATATGCTAATCGCTGAAGTAACCCTTTAATGTAGGTAGGCTATCATTACTGGTCACATGATCAGACAGGGAAAAAAGCATGGAAAGCCTGTGATTCAGTGTACATGAATTATAAATTCACTCCTATGGGAGGATGAAGAGACGAGTTAATTGTTTACAACAATAGCTTTAATAAGCAAGTAGTTAAGTACAAGCATTGTAGTTCATATAATGCAGAAACACATTAGGCTACATCTCATGTTGGTGAACATTAATATTGTTAATAAAATGGAAGTAAAGATTTTTTTACATGTTAACCTAAAAAAAAAAATAGAAATTACACAAAAGTAGTTTTTATATAAAAATAAATGACATCGGAAGTTTCGATAAACAGTGCGGGCTCGGCAGAAGTGCGCATTGAGGGCGCATATCTACCTCAAAGGGGGCTTGTGAGTACCCTTCTGAGACCTAAAATGACAAATGGGACACCCTGCGGTTGTCACCGTCATCCCTCGTTAGTTTAGTCCAGTTCAGCTGTGTTTAGTTAATTATCATCTGTCACCTGTCCCCCTCATTATGTCTGTCATCAATGTGTGTATTTTGTTCCTCAGTTTCACTTTGTCTTTGTCCATCGATGTCTATGTATACTGGTGTGTGAGTGTTATCTGTAAGAGTTGTATATTAAAGTCCTGTTCCAAGTTCTTTTTCACCTTTGTGAGTTGTTATCTACATAGGTTTGTGACAGCGGTCTCGTGGACTTAACAGACTCAGCGGAAAATTGTAAGTCCGCAAGACTGAAAGTGCACATGAAGTGTGACATTTGGGACAGGGCCTCAGTGGAGAGGAACTGGTCCTGACTGCGGAATTCGTCATAGCCGCCTCACTGTCGAAAGGGTTTCTTGGCAACTAATTTGGCCTACTGCCTCTTTTCTTTCTTTTAATAAAATATTTTAATTATATTATTGCCATTTTAATTATTATTACCTCTGCACTAAAGTGGCAATTCCAAAATTCTGCATTCAAAAATAAATAGATCATAAATCATGAATGGTTAGTCTTGACTGGCAACGCTACGAGTCAGCTTGAACTCTGCGTGTCCACACCGGTTCAAACTGAGTAATAATCAGTGTGACAGACTCGAGGAAGCAAATAAGGGAAATAAAGCAAAATTACTGACCTCTTCAGGGCTTCAAATGCAGGTGCAAAATGCAACACCTGTAAAAGGCTACTGTGGTTTTGTCTTTTTTAACATAGCTAAGTATTAAACTGCTAGCAAATGTTAGCAGTAGAAATCCATTACTCTCATTCAAAAAACTATGCTAAAATAATCGTCTATTGTTAAGTTACAGTAGTATTTTAGCAGACCGACTGGGCAGACAACAAAAAATATTATTAATAATGTAATAACTTGTTCAGTATTATGAGTTTTTCTATACCTATATGGTAAGGATGTATTTATTATTGTTCACATTTTGACATTTAAAGGGGTACTTCAGCGCTGGGAAGATGAATCTGGATTTAAAGGTGCACTATGTAGTATTTTTGCAGTAAAATATCCAAAAACCACTAGGCCAGTGTTACATATTTTGTTCAGTTGAGTACCTACAATATCCCAGATGTTTCCAACTATTTGTAAATTGTGAGAAAATTGCTATTTTAACTAAGGACAGGGACGTTTCAGCATTGCATTTGAGGGAGTCGCCTGTCAATTGCGTCATATCTGCGCTACCCTGGGATTTGGCTTTTATTTGGCAGGAGCGCTTTACTCTTAGCAGTGGGAACAAGTGAACGCACGGAGTAACGTCATAACATCATTTTAAACACACTTAAATGTATCTAATATGATAAACAGAGCAGCATTACCTCAAAATCATAACCGGAAGAGCGGATCTGTGCAGGCGCCCGGCGACTGTGTCCCGTCCCGTCATAATAAAAGTCCCGGTATTCGCAAGGCGGGTATTTGTTTAACAATCGCTCCAGCAGCTGTGATCAGGTCCATAACACTCGGTCCTGCTCTGCTTTAGACTACAGTAACGTTAATAACCGCATGCATGAACGTGATTTCTGCCCGAGTCCTATTTTCCACCGGCTGTGATGAGAAGACCACATCTCCCAAGATGCTGCGCTCCCACTTTGCGTCATTAAACTACGCATTTGTTTTGAATAGGCGCCCTCCAGTGGACGGAAAGTTCCATAGTGCACCTTTAAACTGGGTCATTAATGTTTTGAATTTGGTGCTTTCTAGACTGAGAAAAGACAGAAAATGTATTTTTGTCTCATGGGGATGAAAGACTACAATTCCCAGAATGCTTCTCTGCCCTGTGAGGCCATTCCCAAAGCCACCGCTACTGGATTACAGTGACTGAGTTCAGAAAGTAAAATTAAATACTGAACGTGTGTGTTCAATATAACGATCGAGTTGCCGCGTGAGTCTCACAGCACTAACTCAGATTAGGAGTCAGATTACATTTAATGTCATAAATGAGCTGTTGGTAATCGCGACCACATTAAAGCTTAACTTTCATAGAAATTAATTTGAGAAGTTAAAACACTTACATTGCTCAGCATCCGTTTAAATTAATGCCTGTAGTGGCCTCTGGGCAAACATTCCAAAGATGACGCAAATATCGTCAATTTGCGTCACGAGAGGAATTTTTCCAGAAATAAAATGCATAAATCTCTCGTCTCAGGGTTATTGGATCGAGGATATAAGAGGGGGGAGCACGATCATTTGAATATACTCCAGGGTTTCTACTGATACAAAGCCATATGCTAATCGCTGAAGTAACCCTTTAAGCAATTAAGAGTTCTGTTCCTAACAGTAGACCTGCTGAAGAAGAAGTGACAAAGTAGCAAAGTAGGAAAAAAGTAAGCACACACAAGGGAGAGAGTCGAGACAGGGATATGAAGATAATGAAAAGGAAAAGGGAAGTGAAGTGAAGGTGCAGTTCAAGAAGGAACCTTTAATTATATTGCACGACCTCAGCCTAAGGATTTAAACCTTTTTTATCTGATAGGCATACAAAAAAAAAAAAAGATCTCTTTGGTTGCAAAATTTGTTGTGGGTGTATTGGATCGCCTGGTTGGGTGTGACATTTCCTGGCCTGAAATGTTCTCCCAGTCCGGCCCTGTCATTTAAAAAAACAAGGCACCACTGTGCTGCTACCGTCAAAGCAGGCATAACATTATGACAATTATGAAGGTTAAGTGAATAACACTGATTATATCTTTATCACGGCACCTGTTAGTAGGTAGGATATATTAGGCAGCAAGTAAATATTTTGTCCTCAGAGTTGATGTGTTGGAAAAATGGGCAAGCGTAAGGATTTAAATGAGTTTGACAAGAGACAAATTGTGATGGCTAGACATTTGGGTCAGAGCCTCTCCAAAACTGCAGCTCTTGTGGCGTGTTCCCAGTCTGCAGTGATCAGTATCTATTAAAACAGTGGTGAACCTGCAACAAGGTCAAGGCTCACTGATGCACATAGGGAGTGAAGGCTGGCCTGTGTGGTCCGATCAAACACACAAGCTACTGTATGCATTTAGTTTTCACAATGCCATTGTCGTATTATAAATGGAGAATGAACAGACAAAAGGCATGAAAAGTTTTCAGTTTTTAGTTGAAATGCCCCCTAAAACACTTGGCATCTGGGAGTCATCCTATTGGGCCTGGATTTATCTGGACTATAACAATGGACAATGACCCGAAAAATTATTCTAACTATTGCCAGAACTACCTGAGACAGAAAGAACCTACACTCTTAGAGGAAAATGTTCTATTGGCGCTATGTATTTGGAACCCTTAAAAGGATATAGAAGTATAGTTGAGTATACTCCAAAGACCCTTTTATGCCAAAGGGTTCTATAATGACAAGAAAGAACCCTTTTGGCACTTAAAAGGGTTCTATATAGAACACTGCAAAAAAAAAAAAAAAAATGCATTTCTTATCAAAGAAAAAAATGCATTTCTTATCTTAGCAAAAACTCTCAAATAACTGAGAAATAAGATATAACTCCCAAAATAAGACAATTACTTTTGCTTGTCTAGTAAATACTTCTTGTTTTAAGAATGTTTAGATGTTTGGACTAGAAACAAGACAACAATACTAAGTAAGAAAAGCATTTTTTTGCAGTGAACTTTTTAGGGGTTCCAACTACGGTTCTATATAGTACCTTTTTTCTAAAAGTGTAATGGAAAATTGAAAATGATGGACTGGCTTAAAGTCTGAACCTCTACCCTATTGAGCACACTGGGGCGAGAAGGAAAATAACCTGGACAGATCTAATGTACATTCAAAGGAAAGCCTTTGGTTTTACTTGCAGAAGGAATGGAATAACATTAATATTGAAGTTCTCAGAGGAAATATATTGACACTATGCCATCGAGATGTGCTGCTGTAATTGCTGCCATCTAAAATTTGATGGCCAGAGCAACTATCTGCAGGTTTCATGAACATTATAAAATTAAATCATGTTTTGGAGGCAAACAAGGTTAATATTTTCAGATCCGTCAGGTGTTCAAGTAATTTTGGCCACCACTGTAAAAGTTCACAAAAAGTGAGATTTGAAGAAATATCAGTTATCAGTAAATAATAACATTTTTCATATTTTCCTAATGCACAAAATGAATTAACTAGTTTTATAATGCATTAAAGACCTTTACAGCTTTTTGGAAAACAGCAGAATGAACATTGTGCTAAATGTCACGTTTTGTATTACACAAAAGACAGAAGTCATTTAGGTTTAAAACAACATGTTGCTGATTAAATGAGGACAAACAGAAGCATTTTAATTTGTGGTCTCAGAATTTTGGACCTTGCAGCATGCATACACGCACAAACAAACACAGGTAAACCATGAAATCTCTTCATAAAAAAAAAAACCTGACTGCAATAATCAGCAAACAAGCACATCCTCATATCCAGGGTCTACATTTAAAAAAAATAATTATTTTATCTTCCCACATTGTGTTAGTCCAATAAGCAATGTCCACACTAGCGATTGCAGCTGCCTCTTTCCATTCCCACACCCACATGACAATAGGCTGACTAAATTGATTGCATTGTAAACAAGTGAACTTAATGAAAAATCTCTTATCAGGGCCAATGCACTTGCCAGCGGGGACCACGCACCCTTAATATAGCAATTACATTTTTGCAAATGAATTATTCCCGGCAATATTTTCTCCCATTAGCACAGCACTACATCCATTATGTGTCTGATAGCAGCAATGCTGATGTCGAGGCCACTACCTCTCTCAGTGTAGAAAAGTAAGAAAGAGCCGGCACAAATTAACACAATGTGAGATTAATTAGTCAAATGTAGTCCTAAACACACAAAATGAAAAAGGTTTGAAACTGAAGTAAATGTCCACAAGCTCAGATACAAGATAGCCTACTGGATTTGCCCAAACACGGTCCAGCAAAAAATGCTAAATATGTACACTGATGAGCCAAATCATGACCAGTCACAGGGAAAGTTAATATTGTTGATCATCTCCTAATGAGGCCGCATATTAATGTAGATTAGAGTGTAAGCAAACAGTCAGTTGTCATAATCAATGTGTTGGATGGGCATGAATAAAGATCTAAATGACTTTGACAAGGAACAATTTATTATGGCAAGGCAACTAGGTCAAAGCTAGGCAGCCTTGTGGTGGATTGCTCCTGGTCAGCAGTGGAGAGAATTTGCCAACAGTGTTCTGAGAAAGGACAAACCGATGACAGGGTGTTGGGCACTTAAGGCTTGGTACATACTCCACAAGAACAAAGACATTTTTTTTTCATTTTCTCGAGGTGGCAAGAACAAGAACAAAGTTTGTTCTGGCCAGGACATTTCACACTTCATGAGAAAAGCAGGTGCCAAACATGTCCGTTTCGCAGCATTAACTCCATCCACTTATAATGTACAATCAATCACATAATAGGCCTAGGTCTCAGACACCCACAAGGAAAAAGTTCTGCTCAGTGGAAGAATATTAATGTATTTATGTCAAAGTAAACATTCAACTTAACTGATTTGGTTTATTGGTCTTTCCTCCAGGTTCTTAAAACATATTACCAATAATACACTATGACATTGTCACAAGTTTCACAATCATACATATTTAGTAAAATGATTAATTATGCTAGCCTGACAAGTCAGATCCACATCGAGATGTTAGGTCTGGGAACTCACCTTTGACAGGGCTCAATCCGAGGGGCGGGATAAACGGTTGTCTTTCAAATTCCCTCTGCACGCAATTGGATAGCGCTTTTACCAACCAGAGCAATGTCAAGAGGAGCTAGTTGATAATTAAACTTTTGTCGTATCTGGTCGGCAAAAATCCGAACACATCTTCCCTCCCTAAGAATGATTTTAGTTCTGTCCTTTATTCTTTTCTCAAAGAAAAGTTTAACTCTAAGTCTTCCAGAGTCACCACCAAAGCCAATTCGAAAGACCGCCGTTCGCCATGCATCTTCTTCATTTACAAGTGGCACGCCGCGGTACCTCTGTGACTCTGTCGACTTTATGTTAAGCCTGTCCACTGACTCTATACATGATGTGATTGGCCTCACCAGAGTTTGGTTTTTCCAGCTCGCAAGTCTATGGAGAGTTGCTAGACGACACTCGCTGCAAATTAGATTTGCTGCCGCTAAGGCGTGTCTAGATTTCAAGGCTTTAATTATGCTGTTCTAGATATGAACATTATAACAAATACACTTAGACTGCAAATGGACTAATTTGAGTCTGGGTTACATGTGTGCTGTTTACCTGGGAAAGTAATGGAACCAGGATGAAGAATACAGCCCAATTTTCAGCACAACAGTACATGCGCAAAAAAGACAGAAGAGTCCAATATTGGCAATTCGCACAGTACTGTGCACAGTGTGCAGTCATTGAAGAAGAGTGCAAAAAAATAAATTAATAAAACAACATGCTTGAAACAGGAGGAAAGCACTACAATTGCCGGCAAACTTGTTACAGTCCTGGTTGAAGTGGCCTCTTTCATCAGGATAATGCATACTGCCATACTGCACGCATTATCCAGGAAAGGTTTGAGGAACTTGAATCTGGCCTCCAAATTCTTTAGATCTCAATCCAATTGAGCATCTGTGGCATGTGCTGTATCAACAAGTTCAAACCACAGTTGTTCCTCCTCACAACCTACATGACTTGAAGAATCTGCTGCTAACGTCTTCATGCCAACTATTACAGGACACCTTAAGGGGTCTTGTAGAGTACATTCTTCTTTGCTGTTTTAGCAGCACACAGACCTGAAACATATTAGGCAGCTGGTCATAATGTTATGGCTCATCTGTGTAGGTAAAAGCATTTTTCCCCACTTGTTTGTACACAGATGTAGAAATTTTGAGTTTGAGGTACCTAGCAAGTTTCTAAGTTTCATGTTTAAAATAATGAGCACCTTTGGAAGAATAGAAATTCTGAGCTAAAAGTCTACAAACATTTTACACTCCTTTTTTTATTTGTTTTATCTTACGCACATGTGTGCTGTGCCATTATTTGATTAATTTAGTTTACCTATTATGGTAATCCTAATTTCAAATAAACCAGTCTCTAGTACTTTTTTAGACACAATACATTTTTATTTAGCACAGGCATAAAGGCTGCAGTTCCACCAGTAGGTGAGCAAAATTAAAGGGGGTGTGAAATGCTGTTTCATGCATACTGAGCTTTTTACACTGTTAAAGACTTGGATTCCCATCCTAAACATAGACAAAGTTTCAAAAACTAATGTTGGACGCTTGATGGAGTATTTCTTTGTCAAAAATACTCCTTCCAGTTTCTCACAAGTTTCGGAGAGTTTTTTTCGAGTATGGGTCGGCTTGACGTGAACAGAGCGGAAGGTCCTTGTATGGGCCGTACGGGCTCTTCTCCCGGTAGGGTGCGCGCGCGCGCGTGACTAGAGCGAGAGAGGAAATGCACGCCCATAAACACTCCGCGCCACGCTCCACTTTATTCCTATGGGTGACATCAAGCGACTTCAATGTTTCAGCACAGCAAGTCACTGCTGTCAGGACTTCACCAAATCATGCCAAAGAAGTGTGTTTTTGACGGAGCGGACCCAGCGATAAAGGTTCGGTCCTGCTTTGGAAGCAGCTGGTGAGTAAAACTGCTTCTAATGTCAGTGCTGTTGGCTATTGTCGCGTGAGTAAACATCAGCAAAACGACACGATTGCGTGCTTCGTCATTCAAATGCGCTAACGTTACTCCATTGTTGTTCTATGTATAACGTTACACTACTCTGACGTGCAAAACCGTTTTGCTTGCTACTGCTAAGGTTTAGTCGCATACAATAGTCCATAAACCGAATCATGTCCTCATAAACTGCGAGTAAAGACACACAAATGTTAACAGGCCACTAAATACAGTACATACCACAGAGACGGATGTCCTGCTGTTGCTGTTTCTCCTGTTCAATTTATTTCAGCCTCCGAGTGATTCTGGATCATATATCTATTAGCTGAGATCGATAGCCATGGGTTTCTCCACGCTTGAGGACGTCACCGCTTTGTTCGCGCTCGTCATTCTTTAGCTCCGCCCACACGATACGCCTCCAGGCGCTCGTTTTTTTCTGGAAAGACTCGGTACAGCCCATATTTCTTTTATAAATATAATTAAACTAAAGACTTTTCAGAGATATGAAGGATGCAATACTACTCTATAGGTACTCAAGATTGACATGAGATTGACTGAAACTGAGTGTCCCCCCCCCCCCCTTCAAATTATGTAAGTCAAAACAATAAGATATTAATTGATTAGTATGAATTTTCTCCGAACTTTTCTCGTAATTATGACGTAAGTAAGTATCTGGTCATGAGAGACTTTCTTGTATTAGCTCATAAAATGGAAAAATGTTGATCATAATGGCTTACCATCTCATAATTTTGAAAAAAAACCTATTGCAGAGTATCAAAATATTTAGACATTTTCTCATAGCAATGACCTAATATCTCATAACAGAGAAACTTTAAGATGTACTGTAGGGTGTAATACTAAGAAACTCTAACAGTAATGACTTAAAATCTTATAATACTGAACAATTTTCGTATTAATTTAAATTACAGTACTATGCTATGCAGTGTGGCCAAGCAAGACGATTCATCTGCATTGCAGTATGATATTGATCTCGCATATAAAAAGTGTCTGTACTGAAATGGATAAATTGTTCTGAGATTAACAGAATCATCTAGCATATTCATTTTAAATAGAGCTCTGTCTCCAAATCCATATCATTTCCATCCCATGACCAAACTGCATATAGATTGCACCAGAAAACTACAGAACAAACTGTCAACTGTCTTGAAGTGTAGACACCATCAATCGAGTTATTGATTTACGCTGCTTAGTCCGAAGCTGACACAATTTGAGTTGTGACAAGTTTCATCATGCAGAAATTTCAGAATGTCTATGACATAAACATCTCCATCCAATTTCACTCTTTTTTTTAAGGAACTCTGCAAACTATATAACTGCTTTAGATTCAACGGCACATACAGTGTGTATTGTGCAGGCATACAATAAGTCATAATAATAAGAGTTTCACAATATGATAAGATAATGTGGGAAAATATATCATTATTATGAGATTGTTATGGGTTTCTCAAAATTAATAAATGGAAAATGACCACTGAGCAGCAATGAGCATTGATGGCAGATTTCAAATCACATATCTGGAGAGTCCTGCGCCAGCTGAGGTAGTGCCATTTGAGATGAATGGGAATACTAACTCTCCAGGTATTATAGAGTCCATGGCACACACAGAAACACCGCCACAGACAATAAGAGAGTGTCAGATGAATAGAAAGAGAAGCATTGCTTTCCCCCTTCACACACAGTTAATGGTGGGCAACCCCTGAATAATATAAGTAGAACAGCCCAACTATCCACCTGAGCATGTAGTTTATTAAATACATCACAGCCCTTTACCCATGCTGACTCTATTATTGAATGATTAGAAGTTCTTTAAGCTCCCCTGACAAGTGAAAGGAATTTTGTGTTGTGACAAAAGGTGAAATGAAAATCTCAAGGCTTCATTAGACAATAGAAACAAAGAGTGAAAGAATGTAATGGAATGTTAAAAAAAGGTGTAACAATGTGACAGTCAACCATGAGATAATGTTTGTCTGATAAATGGCAGTAGCCTTCAACCGCGGAGAGCTGTGGTTAAGAATAATAAAACAATAGTTCATTCTCACCATTTTTTTCCCTGCATTTTTAAACATCAGAAAAAATGTAGAGAAAGAAGCCTCGACTCAAAAGTATTTATATACACACTGTAAAGGGCTCACAAATTGAGAAATCAACTTTCCCTCGAGCTTTTGATATATAAAAGGTCATGGTAATAAAGGAGTATATTTTAAGTTTCAGAGCTGAAGAGTTCCTTGTTAGTCAAATAAAAGATTTTATTGACACCATGCAGGCCCAGCAAACGCTTAAGCTCAGAATGTGTCAAGCTGTGATGTCAGAGTGTGGTGAAACATGCCTCAATAGAAGAAGACCAATGCCTGATTCTGTAGCCCCACACACCGCAAGAAATGTAATATAATACATCGGCTTTTTAGAACTTAATGGATCGCGCAGTCAAGCAATAAACATGCAGAAGATAGCAATATTTTTTTTTCCGCTGTGCCTGGTTGTGGAAGAACACAGTCGCTGCAAAAGCTTCCTTCAGATTCTAATATTATGAATGGATGATTAAACGTTATTTTTAATGAAGATCCGACTCACATAGGAAAGACATTGCACATAAATACTTTCATTTCACCAAAAATTTGTTTGTAAACGAGCGAATGAAGCAACACACTTATGTGAGTAAAACAAGTTTTTTATATGTGATTAGGCCTGTCGCGATAGTCGATAAATCAATTAATCGCACGATAAAAAAAACGAGCTCGATAATTTTTCTGGCCGCGATAATTGCCATATGCATGCTTTTTTGTTTTCCTCGTCTCTCTCGTTGACTGCGCACGCCTCGTCCGTTTGGGGAGGTGTTTATACTCGACGCGCAGACCGGGTGCGGCGTGATGAGACGTCATTCTCGGCCAGCAGATTCGTCTGGAACTCGTGGCTCTTTGGTTGCGGAACCACACGCATAGTTACGAAGTTTGCCGTGCACAACAGCAAGCGAAATGGGTTCTCGCGCACTCTGCGTCAACATAATTTTTGCCACGCGTTCGAGCGGACGCGTCGTGTATAAACGAGGCTTAAAGCTACAGTTTGATAAATGCAAGTTAATTCTTCAGTTCAATCTTTGTGTGCTAAAAAGGCACATAAGGTCCTGTAGAGATAGACACATTCTACTTTTTTTGCCAAATAAATGAAAAGCATGTCATCAATATCTTCTCTCTTGCTGTATCAAAATATCACTTTCCTCAGAGATGGTCAAGTTCAGTTTGTGCATGATTAGGCTATGATATAATTTGTTTTAAATACTGTATCCTAAATTGTGGATAATTAATATATCATATGCTGCAGTACATTTCTGGATAAAAAACAAAACAAAAACAAGAACCGTACAGAACGGAAAACCGTGACCATAAAACCGTGATAGGAACCGAACCGTGGGTTTTGTGAACCGTGCCGCCCCTAATATGCTCCTAAAACACAATCATCCGTTGCAGTTTTCATCCATTTAATTTATTGTTTTTGGTACTTATTTAAATGCATTTTTTAAACAGACTGAGAGTCCATGCTTTAATTGTTTTTGATTGTTTTGTTCATTTATTGTGGTTATTTAAAATGTTTTCCATTTTTAGTGTTAAATAGTCTTTAGAAATGAAAGTTTATTGATCTTTGAAAAGGTGTACCTGCATTTTTATGCCATTATCATTATTTTAGATGAAAATGGTCTCAGAACGACAATATTATCGTTTATCGCAATAATTTCTTGGTCAATTTATCGTCCAGCAATATTTGTTATCGTGACAGCCCTATATGTGATAGTATTGCATTGTTGATTATGTGTACGTGTCCTTTATTTGAGGTGTTTTTGGTTCATTGTGGTGCGATTCAGGATAAAAATGGGCCAGGCAGGGGTGTAGCCAGCGGACGGGCTTGACGGGCACAGGCCCGCCCACTATGATGACTAGGCCCCCTCAGTTTATTACACAAATAGGCTATAATAATATTTGTTAAATAACAGTTGTTTAAATTATTTTAACATAATTAAATGTCTTTTTTACAGTCTATGTTTTTTGCATAATGTTTGATTGACGGCCATGTTAGGCAATAGGCTGTCTCATGTATGTGACGCGGCTCCCGCCTGTGACTTCATGAAGCGTTTTTACCTATTCACGTAGCCTGTAATTTGCAGTTACATGATCAGTTCATTGAAACATGTAAGCGATGCAGCGATGCAAAATTCTATAAAAAGGTCTTTTAAAAAATCGCTTTGACGCGGGAGAGAACCCATTCATCAGGCCGCAAGTAACGTTAAGACTTTTCAATTGCAAACACAGGTACATTCTGTAACACCGGGAACACACCATGTGATTCTGTTAGTTGTGATAGTGTATGGGTAATGGGCATGACACTAGGTTTTGACGCAATTCGAGCTGCGGTTCGAATCCGGCTTTTGCCGAACTCGATGCACTTCCTTTTCTCATCACATATCCAATCGGAAAGGTGTTTATTGTCAATAAAGACGAAGAACATATTTGAAAAGTGAAAAAAAAGTGTCTAACGTTTGTTGTAAATGCTGCTCGTTTTGTTTTGCTGCTCGCGAACATTCCAAGGTGTGCAGGGGAACACGGCAAAATAATTTTTAAGGGGAAGGCACGGCAAAAGTAGTTCCAGGTAGGTCTTGACTGCATTACAGTTTCACTTCACTTCGCCAAATGATTTCAGTTATTTTAAAATGTCTTTACAGCCTACAACAGAACCAAAATCCACATGCAAAGAAATATAGTAAACAACAGTATAAGAACGACAAACTATTTCCATGTTTTCCCCACAAAATTAGAAGACACTTTCTTCCGGTGTCTCTGCTCTCCCACTCAAACACACACTCGCTCAGAAACGTGTTGCCAGCGCTGCTCTGATGATTTTATCAGTAAAATAGTTTAGCACTGTGCTTACAGTTAGAAGACGCCGCTGCCAAACAATGTTGAAAGAGACACACAGACTGAGCCCGAGGTAATCCTCTCTCTCTCTCTCTCTCTCTCTCTCTCTCTCTCTCTCTCTCTCTCTCTCTCTCTCTCTCTCTCTCTCTCTCTCTCTCTCTCTCTCTCTCTCTCTCTCTCTAATAACTCGTTGCATTAATAACTGCATTAGTCTGCTATCAGTGCCTCAAGCCTCCGTTACTAACTCTAAAATGACGTTTTGGAATTAGCAATGGAGGCTTGGGGTTAGATGGGTAAGAAATTAGTCCTGCACACAAGAGTATTTTAAGGAAAAACTCGACCAATGAGTTTAATGGTCCGCCATCAATTATTACTTACTTAATGGTGTTATAAATAACCTTTTTAAAAATAGTGTATTTTTATTATTAGTAGTAGGCCTATCTTCATATTAATAATATTAGTATTTTTATTTGTTATATATTATTTATTAATATAGTTTTTTTTTGTCCTCTCTGTATCGTTGCCTCTATTTGGCATAAAAAACTGCATGTTGTGTCAGATAGGTACTTTTATTTTTTATTGACAGCAAATTGCAGAAAAAATGTCAATGCTGTTACACCAGCTAGCGGAATACATTTAATAAATAACAATGACACTGAATATGATACAGATGTAATAAAGTAGACCAAGTTCCGAGTTACAATTTGCCTTCTCTTACATGTTTCTACACGCAAATAACAATCTGTTTTAGAGTGTACAGGTGTATCTTTGATCAGTAGTAAATAAAGCTCCAAATAAATGTTTACGATATGGCAATACCTGTCACAATTATGTTCTATTGTGTCTTCATCTGCGCCCGTTTGTCTCTGATTGTATTTACTCCCTGTTCTGTTCAGTCCCTTGTCGTTATTGTTTGTACACTTGCGTGATTGAATGTCTGCCGTGAATATTCTCTGTCCTTTTGAATTAAAGACTGTGTAGTATCGTCCTCCACTGCATTGTGCGCTTTCTACAGCCTCAACTTGTGACAATACCTAAGTATTGAATGATTACTATATGCCATGGTCTTTTTATGGTACCAAAAGATGTCCAAAAAAACAAGCAAAACAAAACTAATCACCCATAATAAAAATCAAGGCAAGTAAAAAAATAAATGTTTTGGTTAGTGCTTTGATACATTTTAGTTGGGAAATGTGTCTGCATTCATTCACTAGCTGCATATGTAACCTTTTGCAAACCATATGTGTCGAAACTGTATAAGGTTTGTGCTCAACTAAATTTGCAGTTTATACATCTGAATGGAAATAGCTCTTGTTTCGGGGCTTCTTTTTTTTTTTTTTTTAATGGCTAAGTTTGAAAAGTCTTGTTTCCTTGCGTTGTTTTACAAGGTCTTTGAATCGCCCTTGCTCTTTGTTTTTTCGTTTTCTTTCCAGATGCGTGTTTTTTTTTACTTTGCACAACAGTGTTGTCCTTATACGGTGTGTCCATTAATGTTAAATGTGATGTTTGAATGTGGAACCTTTCCAAACAACAGCCTTGAGTAAAAAACAAAGTGTCTACATTCTCTGTGTGTGCTTGGCTGAAAGAGAAAGCACTTATCCACTTAACACTGTGTAAACACATACCTATACAAACAAACACTGGTCACTTTATAATAGGTGGCCTTAACTACCTTGTACTTTTATCAACAAGTACAATGTAGTTAATTTGATGGTGCATTACAAAACACTTTTGCTGCTATTGAGGTAGGATTATGGGTAAGGGACAGGCTTGGTGGTATAGGTAGGGTTAAGGGAAGGATCAACAGTGTAACTATAGAGGGTATGCTGAGTGGCAAAAAGACTGATAGGAAGCATTGTTTTGTTGGTGTGGGGGGTCGGGGATTGGATGTTGAGGATGGGCTTGGCCATGGACCCCATGGACACCCCCCCTCCCCCCCCTCGGGACCAAGGGAGATGGACTTGATAATAGCATGTCATTTTCTCACTGCTACCTTCTGCTTTGACTTCTGATTGCTTTAGGGTGAAAAGCTGCCTATAACTGCTGGTCTAGGATCGGTTTTCTGATCTGCTCAATTTTGAATTGACTGACAGAAGAGCTGCACGAAATTACACGTTTTGTAGACGTGTGTGTTTCGTCGCGCGATGACGTAAGGATGAAGCTCACCATCGTTTTCTGGGCCTGGTGTCTATAAAAGCTTTTCTTCGACTGCTCTGAAACTTACAGGATAATCTTATATTACCATGACCTTTTATATATCAAAAGCTCAAAGGAAAGTTGATTTCTCAATTCATTACCCCTTTAACATAATGACGGCAGAGTTGCGTGCTACTTGTAAACAAAGAAGCTCGCTTTGGGAAATTGAAAGGAACACTATATTGAGTCCAACCTCAATGAACTGATAAGCGTTTGGTTTGCTCATGTTTTCCCCTGTTAAATCCAGTCATCCAGCATCTAAGCTCTCTCAGTCCCGTAATTACATGCAGCTTGTCACTTTGCATATCATGTGGTGCCTCTCAAGGCTCAATTTTGGGACCTCTATTATTTAACCAATACATGTTTTTAGCTGATGTAATTGGTCAGCACAGTATTTCCTTTCACCAGTATGCAGATGACACTCTTTACACTAAAAAAAGTAAAATGTATTCATATTTTCACATATGGAATTAAGTAAACTCTACTTCACGAAGTTAAGTAATCTTACTAAAGAAAATAAGTAATTGTAACATGGCCAGTAAAAGGTCAAGGTGTAAACACCATTCCTATATAATAGAAGTAATGTGGTACCCGAACAGAGCTCAATACTTTGTACACAATACACAATGGCAGTATTAAATGGATTGGTTTTGAGTAGAAAATGAAGTTCAAATGTCACAATTTGGTCACAATCACAAGATAATGTGTATCAATAATACATCATGGAATGAATATGCCAAAATGAGTACTACCAATTATACAGATTTTATAATACTACTACTAATAATAATAACATTAAAAAAAACATTATTAAGTAACTGATTACTTATTAAATAACATTCTATAGCAAAATTGTATTGGCCTAAAAATTGACGTTGTGACTGAACAGCTCTATTGAGGTGATTTTCAACTAATTTTAGAGATTTTAGAACAGCCCTTTAATTTTCATGTAATGTGTATAGCAGTATATTGACATGTGAGAGTAAGCGTGTGTATGATTTGTGGAGTTCTGAGGATCTCCCACTGTGAGCTGCGATGAGTCTGTCGATCAGTCTGGCTGAGGGGAGTTTGGTGTTTTTGATGTCATTCGTGTCTAAGCAATGAACAACAAGAAGAAACATGCACAGCAAAGACTCCCATCAGTGACACCATCCTTTGTGTTGTTCACCATACACAGGGGAATCAAACACCAAGACATGATCCTTGTCACTTTGCAGCTTTCTGTCATCTCACTCTGTTTATTCCCCTTTTTATGATAGTGTTGTTAGGTTTTTGAACACTCTACCATACCTATCTCTGCCTAGCTGCCTTTCTCATTCTTTCTCTATTTTGCTCTTTCTATCTCATATATAGCTGGAAGGCCTGGCTTTGTGTGGCACAATCTTTTGCCCTGTTTACTTTTTGTGTGGAATCACAGAAAGTAAAAATAAAAGTGGTGGAAAACAGCTCTCAAATTCAACTTCTGAATAGCAGAAAGGTTAATATTGATTTAGTAAAGTTGATATAAAAACCTCTGTTTAAACTTTACATTTAGAATGTTTTGTTGGAGACAGTCTTGGCAGACATGAGATTTCTTCAGACCATGATGGATCCATGTTCTCATTCTGGTTATGCCAAATTCTGACTCTACCATCTGAATATCTCAACAGAAATCGAGACAGACCAGGCAACATTTTTCCAGTCTTCAACTGTCCAATTTTGGTGAGCTTTTACAAATTGGAGCCTCTTTTTCCTATTTGTAGTGGAGATGAGTGGTCCCCGTTGGGGTCTTCTGCTGTTGTTGCCCATCCACCTCAAGGTTGTACGTGTTGTGGTTTCACAAATGCTTTGCTGCATACCTCGGTTGTAACGAGTGGTTATTTCAGTCAAAGTTGCTCTTCTATCAGCTTGAATCAGTCGGCCCAGTCCTTCTCTGACCTCTAGCATCAACAAGGCATTTTTACCCACAGAACTGCCACATACTGGATGTTTTTCCCTTTTCACAACTTTTTTTTTTAACCTTAGAAATGGTTGTGCGTGAAAATCCTAGTAACTGAGCAGATTGTGAAATACTCAGACAGGCCCGTCTCGTCTGAGTACATGTAACATGCCACGCTCAAAATATATGTAGTGATTTTTACGTTTTAAGGACAGTAAGGTAGTGATTGATACTCACGTCATCGCTGACTTTGTGATTTCTGGATCACACGTCACTTAAGGTGTGGTTATGAGTACATCAGATGATAAAATAGGTGCAGAAGGTCCTTAATCTGGAACACGCAGACAAAGGAACCTTTAAGTGAAGGTTTGCTCTCCTGAGTTTAACCTTGTTGCAAATGTCTCTGTGTGTCTTCTGCACTCAGAAGTTGGTCAATCCGCTCTGGTCTCTCTAGCATGGAGACTCGGGACGTGCAGCAGTCATCTCGCTGGACTAAAACTCTGAATGTAGTGTTGATTCATGTCTCTTTCCTCACAGGCTGGAGGCTCAGAACGTTGTCATATCTGTTGCTGCCTCACAAGCTGTAGATTCAGATCCTCGGATCTTGTGTTGTCTCTCTGGTTAAACCAGAGGCTCGGAACTTGGTTGCTCTGCCACAGTCTAATCCTCGCCGGACAGATTCAGAACTTAGTGAACTGTTTGTCTCTCTCAGAACAAAGAGTGTCAAATTGACACAAATTGACACTGAGCTGAGTGTCAAAATGATTGCAATCAAGGGGGCACACAGTGTGGCCCACCCTTCTTTCCCCTGTGGAACTTATTTGCATACTGTACACAGTTAGAAGTCTTTAAAGTGTCTTTAAAGTTTATCAATGCACTTCTCACTTTCCAAACCACCATCAGAATACCCTTGGCAATATACTAAACAAATAGACACCAGACATGATGGAAAATTATTGAAATGTTATGCGTTCATTCATTTGTTTATTAACCGCTGATTCTGTGTAAGATGTTTCATTACAAATAGCCTTCACTGAGAATATGTATTTGACTTATTAGATGTGTGTAGTTTACATCTGTCTAAAGGTTTTCAAACATAGTTGTGAATGAATTTAGATGGATCATTTTGGTCTTTCTTTGTTTCACCCACTACTGCTGAGGTCCTGAGGAATTTTTATGGCCATCACAAACCAGGACATTAGGGATCATGTCATATATATATATATATATATATATATATATATATATATATATATATATATATATATATATATATATATATATATATATATATATATATATATATATATATATATATATATATATATATATATATATATATATATATATATATATATATATATATATAATATTGCATATATTTAACATGCATAGAATCTTGCTTATTACCAACCACTTACAAAGCACTAAATGGTTTAGCAACCCAGTACTTATAGTAATTTTTTTTTTTACTTTCAGTAGCTACAAGTTAGCCTTTTTGTTTTAGATGGCTCTTAAAAGCTTTAAAATTGACTTATGTCCGTTTCTGCCTCATTTGATGCAATATTTCAGGATGATGACTAGTAAATCCGTCTAATGACATTTACAGCTCAGGTGATTGGTTCAAAAATTGTCCAGAACTGAGCTGTGATGAGTAAAGATGGCATATTTTAAATTATATGTGTTCATCAAATCATTTAAAATACCATATATCAACTTCTTTTCAGATTATTGGGAATTCTAACAAATAGCTTTATTCTGTTAGTCAAGACCAGCAAAACATTCTTTGTGAACATACTTTTATACACGTGCTTGAGAAAAAGAGTCCTTTCCAACACAGCGGAATGAAAGCAGAGCAAAACCAACCAATAAAGAAGCAAAAGACTTTAGGCTCTTTATATGCTTTGTGTTTATATTTTTCATCTTTAAAAATAGATTCTTTGCCATGTGTCCTCTCTCTTTTAATATGCATTTCAAGCATCTTCACGGTGTATAATGTTCTCAAACTCTTTCTCCTGAAATTCTGTTCGGTTCAAAGAAACTCTTTTGAAATATTTAGCTGTCGGTCCATGATTAGCTTTATTCAAAAAATGTTTTTATGTCTTTTCTTATGCCTGTGATCCTATGTACGCAGATAGTGCCTATCAAGTCTGTTGCTTTTGAAGGTGCATCGCAGATTTTATCAGCTGCTTTGATTAACCGATCTGACGTTCTTTACTTTACTTGCGACTTTGTTTTATTAGATTGCTATTATGTTTGCAGTTTGCAATCTGGAGTGTGTTAAAAAGAAACAAAGAGGAGCTAAGACTCAGGAACAGCCCAGAGGCAGGTTGGCTGTTGTATCCAGCTTTTAGTTTTTCAGAGGTTCGAAAGCAAGTGTTTTAGTTGTTTCCAAAAATCTAACTTTTGTTTTGTTAAATGGTTCTGCCAGGAATGCTTTGTTCATAATGTTCCTTTTGGGTGTTTCAAGTTATATGATGCACAGGATGCCAGCTGGATATTTGTCACTCTCACAAATTTTTTTGGAAAGAGAATAGACCTCACACCCCACTGGTGTCTGTCATCTCCATCTCTGTTTCCGCATAACTTGGCTCTCTCCACCCCTGTTGTTTTGATAGGCATTTTTGTTACTTTAATTTATAGCTGCAGTTCTGCTCTAGTTCGTTTGCTTTCTGTCACCTGTCAATCATTTTTCAATCTCTGAGGAGTCATTCAGTTAAATTACAATGCGGCAAAACGCAATATAACACAGCGAGGCATCTGTCTGCAGGGTCTGCGTGGCGTTGTCATCCCTGTAACCTCTGCACTGTGAACGGAGCCTCACTTCCTGTGCTATTGTCAGCAGACAATGTTTCTGGGAAGGAGAGCAAGATTGTAGGATGAGTTCAGTTTCTCTCTGACAGCAAGCCAAGTTTGCGCCTGGCATCTGTCCACACTGGCCTTGTGATGGAGAAAGCGCCGTCCTTTTCCTTGCTTCCGTTTCCATCCAATCAGTGAGTCTTTGCTGGTCTATCTGGCCTCCAGGCACATCTGCCCTCAAAGACACTCCAGTCCCTTGATGCAGCAGTCAGTATGTGTGTGTCCCTAGCACTCCATCAAACGGCTCGTTTCTGCCCCGAGAGCACTCAATAGTGCACAGACTATTAATGTGCAGCAAATACATGCAGAATCTGCCACGGATTGACTGAATGTACTTGATTGAATTAATTCACTACCTACCCCCCCCCCCCCCCCAAAAAAAAAAAAAATCAAAAACAAATGAAACCACAAGTCATTGCAGTGTCTTCTTACACTGTTATCCCTTTTTCACCAAGGCAGTGCTGGTGCTGGTTCGGAGCCAGAGCCTAGTTTCAAATCGGTTCTTTGTCTTCCACAAGCTCCGAACCAGGAAAAGTGGTTCTTAAAGGGTCATGAGATGTTTCTGAGATGTTAACAGAAGTATATGTGTGTTGAACATCATGGAAGACAATGTTACCATCTGTTAGTTTTGAATGTGGGAGACAACTAGTTAATTTTAAGCGTTTTTGCTCTATTTTCATCTTCCTGGTTTAAATGTCAACATCATAGGCTGTGACTCTTTCTTGTACTATCCACAACTTTCCTGCAAGTCTTAGTGGGCATCGCCATGACACTCGATACTTCTGGTTGACGGTATCTCAGTTCCGGTTTAGAACACATGACAGTTGTGACGCCAATAAATAGTGCAATTCGCGCGAAGTTGGAAGCGTAAACATTCTGAATCCAGTCGCAAATTTGCGTCATGGGAGGGGCTTCTGCCAGGCAGCAGCAGTCGTCAGAAGGACGAGCCGAGTTAAGGCTGCTCTCACCGGGGTTAATGAGCGCTGAGCGCCTGGGTCTCACAACTTCGAAACCTTGCTTCAATAAACCATGCAACATAAACGGACCCGTTTGACATGTTTCCTAGCACCCTACGCACTCCATTCAATGCCCAATGAGCTTCAAATAAACTCAAGAATTGTGATGTAGAAGTAATATTTTTATTTTAATATTTGTAATTGTTGAAATGTTGTTCATGTCAGACATTGTCAGCAGAGTTTTTTTTAATCAACATGAAAATAGATGCATGAACTTAGATACAATAGATACATTTCATTGCTGTAAATGTAAATATTGAGTTTATATATTAGTTGAACCTATTTAAAATACTGCAGTAAAACTGTATAATTTTTTGCAAGGGGTATGTTTATTGTTTTCAATAATTTACAGATATAATGTGTAGCAACACCGCTCTAACAGCCTAACGTTACCTTCCAAATAGAGACCTGCACTCCCGCGGGACCCAGCACAACCGAGTGCGGCGCGGGATCATATTTGATGGGTGAATGCGGGTGAACAAAATAAATAACTAGAAACAAATAAACCTTTATTTATAATAAAATAAAATCGATTTACAGGTGCATGGACGGAACAACTCTCGCGTGGATCATAGGAACAGCCAAGCCGGCCTACGACACAGTGGCAAAATGTCTGCACCGCATAACTCAGGTGAACCGCTTAGCGCTACAGATATTAGTAAATTCTTGTAAGATAGTCAGATCCATGCGACCATCTGGGACATGTGATCATTTTACCTGAAGCGTTGTTGTAAAAGTCTACTCCTGAATCCTGAAAATACAACCAACGTTTAGCTGATTACAGTATAGACTAACGTAAACCGGAAGTTCGTTACCGGCGTGTTCTACGTTGCCATAGCGATCATGGGAAAGGTCAGAGTTCGGGAAAGTTGTGGATAGTTCACCGATGACTCATCGCTGTCTCATAATTATTCATGAAACTCGCGTGTCTTTATCCTATAAGCAGATGCAGCGCTAAATTTATGACAGCACATGCTTAATTATTCATGACAGCACGCGTTGATAGGCATTTTCCTCTGACTGACGCAGTGGCGCTTCTAACAGTGAGATCGCACACTGTAAGTGAGAGATGAATTAATGGATCGAAAACGAGTGTTTTTTACGCTTTGTTTGGAGTGTCTGCGTTGCCTGTGTTGCCTGCCTTCTCTTCAATAGATCCTGAGTCTACGACACAAACGCGATTTGTCCGCGCTGTCAGTGTAACCGCTCTTCACGGCTATTTAACCGATCAAACGGCACATATAACTCAACAAAATTGTTATCAAAGTATCAAGTTATCAAAGTTATACAACAGCGTGTTCACGTATTTTCAAAGCAGAGAACAATTTGCGAATGGCTGTGCATTAAATTGTGGATTGAATTATAGTTGTCACAGGATATATGTATTTGTGTAATGGTGAGGTTACAAATCCATGTGTTGAATGTAACGTAATGGTCATTTGCAGCATGAATTTGTGGGAAGCTTTGTTGCTTTTAATGAGAGTGAAATAAAACTGTCTGAATCAGAAGAAGCCTTTGCTTTGCTGTCACCTGTCAGTCTCCCCTCACCCCCCTGCCGCTAAACCACGCCCACTTTTATAGCATTTTTCAAAACTGTGCTGAGAACTGACTGCTGCTGAAACAGTGGGTTTCATGACCCTTTAAGTAGCTCCAAAACATTGCTGGCCTAGAAGTAAGAACCGCTTACGTGACCAACAAGACAATCACAAATTTGGGACCGCCATTTTTTAAATAGCAGCTAATCGAGCTAATAGCTGCTTGATTGTAATCGACATCTATACAAATTACATCGAGCTGCACAAATGCATTAGATTGGATATGTTTTGATGCCGATGTAGGATCGTATAGCCATGTGCTAGCCTAGAAATCTTGCACCCTAGCGGCAGCAAATCTAATCTGCCGTGAGTGTCGTCTAGCAACTCTCAATACACTTCTGAGCTGTAAAAACCAAACTCTGGTCAGGCCAATCACATCTTACATAAAGTAGGTGGGCGGGGCTTAACATAATGATGGCAGAGTTGCGCTTTGTGCGACTAGTAAACACAGAAGCTGGTGAACGGCGCTCTTTCGAATTGACTTCGAGCACGACTCTGGAGTTAAGCTTTTCTCTGAGAAAAGAACAAAGAACGGCATTGAAGTCTATCTTAAAAAGGGATGTGTTCAGAGTTTTGCCGACCGGATACAGTGAAAGTTTAATCTTTTAACTAGCTCCGCTTCACTTTGCTCTGTTTGGTTGTAGCAACTATCCAGTTGTGTGCAGAGGGAGTTTGAAAGACAACTGCTTATCCCGCCCCTCAGATTGAGCCCTGTCTATGGTGAGTTCAGGCTAGCTATGTGCATCAATCAACTTGAATCGAACAGTAATGCAACAATTACCATTGTTGATGGAAGACTTGTTCGAGATGCATCAGCACCGTGCAGGACCGGCTGGCTTATGACATCAAAGTACAACAACCACATATGACTCATTACTTCGACTTTTGATATCATAAGCGGATTGCTCTGAGCAGCGCCAATGCATCTCGAACAAGCCTAGTGTGTGTGTGTTTCCCACTGCATCACCAACGTTGCTGATGAAAGATGAGATGTATATAGTGACATAAGGCCTGGCTGTGTGGAGGCTCTCTAGCCCATGGAATGACAAACCAGTTCAAATAGAAAGATTCGGAAGCCAGATGAATTTGGCAAACAAAACAATTTATTGATAGTCCAGCAAGTATTATAATCAGAGTTCTTTGGCATAGGCCCTGTCCTTAGCTTCCATGTTGAGGGTAACAAACTCTGCAAACCCTGCCTGAAGATAAAGAAAGGGGCGCCGCTGACCCTCGGGAGGTATAGATGGGGACCATCCTGGTGGTGGTAGGGAGGTTGGAGTTAATGTCAGCATCAGCATCTGCAAACTCAGACGTGTAAAGGCGGGCGTACACGGTGCAATTTTTGCTGTCGTACAAACTCGCAGATGATTTTTTTCTCTCAGGAGAAATCGCGTGGACATTGTGGATATTCGTATGCTTTTTGCTCGCAGCGTGTGAGAGGAATTACGAGACGAGCATGTTAAGAGCACCTCCTGACCTTACGATAATTTTTTAGCATGTTTAAAAAATTCGGGGAGTCGGCCCAATGTTCACCAGCGTATGGCTGTCCCCTATTGCCAAATCATGCACAAGCACGTCACATAGGCTTGATCTATGAGTATTATTAGGCTATAGCTCAGTGCCTGCAACCATACAGCGTACACACACACACACACACACATACACACACGGCGCGCCGTCTCTCTCCCTCTGGTTGTTTCGGTTGAAAGGATTTTCTCCGCTTTTCAAGAAATCATTTGCACAAATATTTTTTCTTTATTTTTTGTATCTGAAGCTATCAGCAACATTGAAAGCTCAGAGACCCTGTGGTTAACGAGAAAGGTGTGATCGCGGCCGGCTTGCGGTGCAGTTGTGTCGTGTACCAGCTGATTTGATGCGATGATCAAATTAAAAGACTCGTAGCGTCTGCAATATCTCACAACCTCCCTAATGTGTCCGAAATTGCACATTGTACGCCCACCTTAAGTAACCATCTTTTATACTCTGTGGATTAGGATGTTATTGGTCTGAAAGTGAAGCTTGACATAAAATAGAATCTTCCTGGCAGAACTTATGCTAAAGCTTTAATTTCGTAGAAGTCAGTCGAACCAAATCAGAACTGCCACTAGCACTGACTCTGAACTAGCACCCGGTTCATTCTGGTGGAAAAGTAAAAATGTATGGTTGTATTATAAAATGTAGATGTTTATTTTAATTGTTTTATAAATAATAATAAAAAAATTTTTTTTGTTAAAGGTGCAACAGGTGGTCTGAGAAATGCTAACTTTAGCCTGTTAGCATTGAAAGCATACGATCACATCCTACATGCAAATCGCTGTCCAAAACCACGAGACAACGCTATTGGATTCCATCATGTAGGCCTACACTGTGAGAAAACTTTACAGTACAGTGAGTAACAGTACTACAATACCAAATGTAAACATGTTTGCCTGCCATTCTTACGCTGTCTACAAGGGATGCAACAATACAACTAGTCCATGGTTCAATATATACCTCGGTTTTTAACCACGGTTTTCGCACACGCACGCACACACGCACGCACGCACACACACACACACACACACACACAGCCCCGGTACATGGACCATACAAGTCAGTCTGATTACACCACAGATAAAGCATTCTTCAGCATGCTAAGGTAGGCTATGTTCAGTTAGACACGTACACATAATCAATAGATGTCAACCGATATGTTACAATGCAATACTATCACATATAAAAAACATTTTTACTCACATTACACTGTAAGAAAAAAAAAAAATCATGCCTCCAATTGAAAATGTTCTAGTGAGTGTAACAGAGGCCAGCTAGTAGTAGTTGCTGTGCAAGTAAACCTCACTCCTCTGACATCAAGAGACGCTCTAGCGACTGACGTTAGGGGTTGTAGCCTTTAGCCTCCTTGTTAGAGCGTCCGACTCTCATGCCGGCGGACCCAGGTTCGAGTCCCGGTCCGAGCAGTAGGGGTTACATTGGTGCCGTGACCCGGGTGGGAGTGAGGTTTAGGGGGGTGAGTGTAACAGAGGCCAGCTAGTAGTAGTTGCTGTGCAAGTAAACCTCACTCCTCTGACCTCAAGAGACGCTCTAGCGACTGACGATAGGGGTTGCAGCCTTTAGCCTCCTTGTTAGAGCGTACGACTCTCATGCCGGCGGACCCGGGTTTGAGTCCCAGTCCGAACAGTAGGGGTTACATGATTAATCTAAATTTTTCAGTTGGCCAAATTAAATTTCTGTGAACGGATGGAATTTAATTTACAGAAATTAAATTTGGCCAACTAAAATTTTTAGATGTGATCAGTCACTAGAAAATTTTCAATTGGAGACCTGATTTTTTAGTGAAGTGAAGTGTGTTGCTTCATTCATTCATCCTGTAATCCCGGTCTGCAAATCAAGTCTGTTTTTACCAACAAATCCTGTCATCGTGTGGTGAAATAAGGAACACATGTGAAATGTCTTCCCTACGTAAGCTGGATATTTATTAAAAATAAAGTTCATCCATGCATTCATAATATCCGAATCTGAATGAAGCTTATGCGGCATGTTTATTGCTTAGAACGATCCGGTTTAGCTCTATGAACAGGGCTGCAGAATCAGGCGTTGATCTTCTTCTGTAGAGGCGGTGTTTCACCACACGATGACGTCAAGGTTTGTCATATTCTGAGATCGATTGTTTTGCTGGGCCTGGTGTCAATGAAAGCTTTTCTTTGACTAACAAGGACGTTTTCAAGTCTGAAACTTACAGAATATTCTTATATTACCATGTCCTTTTATATATCAAAAGCTCAAGGGAAAGTTGATTTCTCAACTCATGACCCTTTTAATAAACCTTTATATAACCCTGAATGTGAGATCGGCTGTGAGTGTGTGCATGTGCTGAGGTTTCTATTACAAATAATCATCTGCCAGTAAAATACTGTAACTCTTATCATTGTTAAGGTGACATTAATGCCATAGGTACTTCTGTAGAGGGAGCTCTTTTAGTCTTACTGATCACTGTGTTGTGTTTTTTCTTTCTTTCTGCTTTTGCAATGTGAAACCAGACATTGCACTCTCATTCTGCTTGCTTTAATGATCATTGTGCTGTAAATTAATCATCTAGACTGCTCTTAGAATCTCGCATGTCTCCTTTCTGTTTTTGTAAAACTTCTGGGCTGTTTATTGATAGTAGTGTTGTCCTGGGTGGAGACACAGTCATATATGTATACCAGATTTAGAATGTGGGGCTGAGACAACAGCCCTGTTTTGTCCCTGTGTTAATTGAGAGCCATTTGGAGTTGGGACCCCGAGGACTATCAGCTTCCTGATTAGCTTTTGCTGGTCAGATAGGACTGACGGCAGAACAATAATCCAAGAAAAACATCCTTGCATATATTCCTCTGCAGTCCAGATGTTGTAGTGCAAAGCTTTAGACACGGCATTGTCCACTGATATGTTGGAGTTGTAGGCAAACTTTAAGGGATCAGCAGTGTCTTGAACCACAGAGTTAATGTATGTTAGTTCCATTTTCTCTTGACACTTCATGACAACTGAAGACAAGTCATTTAGGGTAGATGTGTCTAGTTTCTTAGAGACCGGCATGAGTACTTGAATAAAGAAGCCTGTGTACACACCTGTCAGTTGTTCAGCATGGACCTTCAGGACTTTTGGTGATACACCATCCCATTGCCTTGCAGGGGTTTATCTGTTTCAGAACCTGTGCGTGTATCACCTTGAGTACATTATCTTTTGATTTGCAGAATCATTTTTTAGGGAGTGTCTGTATTCAATCTGTCAAATTTTCATTGAAGCTGTCTGATAAACTGGTGTCTGAGGTCTTAGTCCAGTTTGTCTTCCTCCTGTAGTTTGTGACAGAATGGATTCCCTGCCACATGCTGTCTGTATTGTTCAGCAGGTAATAGTTGACAGGTTTTTGGTAATGTGCCTTTTGCAGCTCTGATTTTGTAACTCATATTGGGCCTGTTTGTACTCCTGCTTGATCCCCTAACTTGTCGATCTAGAAGCTTTCAGTTGTATATTTCTATTATACCAGTGTATCTGTTCAGAAAGGCACACCAGGTGATATAATCACTGCCAGTCTCTGTGTAATCATGAATACTATCTGTAGCCTTCTTGAAGATATTCATATCTGTAGCCTCTTAGCAGCCCTGCACTTTTGCCAGTCTGTGTATCAACAGCTCTAATTGTGACTGGGTTTGTTGTAAGTACAGGCCAACTAAACTATAAATCTTGTTTCAGATTATGAGAAATAAAGATTGCTAGGTGGTCAGATTCTTCAAAATGGGGTTTACTATAATGCATTTCTGGTGTTAACATTGTCTGTAACAACAGGTCATGGTTATTGTTTAGAGTTTTGGGGTGTTTTTCTGAAGATTACAGTGATTAAAATCTCCAAGGATAATGAGAGCAACACCAGGATGTTCATTGATCATGTTATGCAGTTCATTTAGTGCAACCTCATCCTTGCAGAGGTGGGATTCACACAACACTCACAATAATGCACTGAAGTTTTCTGGGTAAATAAAATGGTCTTCACTTTAAAGTTAAATATTCCTCCTCCTTAGAACAAAACTGAAAAATATCCTTACCTTACGTCCGCGTACTAGGACTAAGAACACATAGCTTTCTGGTGTTATGGACTCGTTGTCTGTGTTTTTATATCTTAGCCAAGCTTCACAAGTATGACTGGGAGCATTAGTCTCTCCCTGCTATCCAAGCTGCTTCCCGTCCTCTGCCAAGTTTCCAATTTGGGCTTTGGTTGTCAGGAAAAGCCCCTGCTTGGGCCTGGCCTGGCATTGTACCATCGTCACAAAATTGTTCCGGGAAGATTATGGGCCAGATTTAATCAACAGGGCAAGTTTAGAGCTAGGGCTGTGCGATATGGACAAAAAAAACTATCACGATTTCTTTTTTCTTTTTTTTGATTTCGATTTTAATCACGATTTTGACACAAACAGACATGCTTTACAGTTATAAATGCATTTTGTGTGAATATTATATATATATATATATATATATATATATATATATATATATATATATATATATATATATATATATATATATATATATATAATGTAGGCGCGCTGCATTCTGATTGGTTCAGATAGCATACTGGGAGGTTTTTGCCAGGAGCGCAGAAAAATAGTTCTATGAAGCGATTTAGAAAAAGCCCATGCTCAAATTGCGATTATTATCATATTAGAATTTCTATTAATCGCGCAGCCTTAATTGAGAGCGCAGCAGAGCTTTTCATTAATAATCCTCCATCCTTTTTTTCTTCTCAAGTTACGGTTGATCTCGCGAGTCTTCATGAGATCTCGTCTCAGTGTGTAAATGTTCAACAGGTGAGTGGTTTTGCGGTCTGGACTAATCTTCTAGTCTGTGAATTCAAACTATTATAATGCTAACAGTCTATAATGCCACAGTTCTAAAATCAATTAAGATTTGAAAATCGTCTAGTGTCCCAGGCCTTAGAGTCACCTGAGCATAAATAATGTACGTTTGCATTTACGGTTGCCCAAAAATGATACAAAAACCTTTGAAAATAGTAAATGCAACAAAAACTTGATTCTGAGAGCTCTGCGATGTCGCACACATGGGAGCGTCATCTTGGTATTTGTTCAAGAATGTATCTTTTTTTGTTATTGGAAACATCAGGGAAAAGGATTAGACCTAATACCCTTTTCCCTTGGTCCGGGTATCGTTCGTTCATTTGTTTTTGCTTTCACAAATGAAAACGAAAAAACGAGAAAACAACTCCTTTGTTCGTTTTTTCGTTTTTTTAGAAAAACGAAAAAACGACATTATGACTTGATTTTTGGTTTTCCCGTTCTTGCACAGAAATCGGATTGGCAGGAAATGGATTCGTGTTTTTCAAAATAAGAGTTTTACCAAAACTGTATTTGTTTGCCTGTAAAATTAATAGTCTATATGCATGCTATTTGTCACCCAATTATTTGGCTTCTTTGACTGAAAAAATCTATTGAAATAGCCTAAATGTAAAACATGTTCACTGAGCATTGAGTGTTGTCATCATACAAATGTAAATAATACATGTATTATTTGTTTTAGATGTTTTTATTAACTTAAATTTCAATGAATAATATATTTTTTTGTTATATTAATATAATATAATATTAAGTTAATGCGTCAGTTTATGTTTGCACTACAAACATCATGATGGAGTGGCACAATTTACACAAAAATAATTAATATGCTTTCAGGTTCCTAGAACAATTAATATGCAACATGCTTTTAGTCAAAGTTTGGTGGTAGGCTAATATTACATCGTCATTATAATACAATATAATGCATGATGTGCTCACTCGGTTGAGAGAAGATCCAAACTCTAATAATAAAGCCAAGAGAAAACTGTATTTTTAAAATCATCGTCATATCTATCTGTCCTCTAATAGCCAGACACGATGTATGGCTATTATGACCAAATAAAGGAATGTCGGTATCAATAAAATACATTTTTGGATTGACACAGGCTGTTTAGACATGGCATCTGGATTTACACAACAACTTATAATTGCATAAATTATGTTAAGAGATGAATGTTTAAAATGTAATGTAGAAATATGAAATAATTAGAAGGAAAAAAATGAAACATCGACTTTTTAACTATGAAACTAACACCGCCAGTAGGTGGCAGCAAATCTCTATCCTCGTGAGAGAGTTGAATCCTTTATTCAAACGAGTCTTTTAAAAATCATAAATCTTTTAATCTAGCAAACGACTCTGGGCTAATCTATAAAAATTAGCCTACTCAGTAACTTTATTGAACTATTGTATAATGTCACATTTGCGATTGTGCAGATGTTCGGAAAAACACTCTTGCTGGTGTGATAGCCTAACTCACAGCCTCATAGGCTCGTGTTAGAACTATATAAAACGGGGACTCGTTAGGCCTAAAAAAAAAATTTTCTTCTTTTCTTTCTTTCTTTTTTTCATGTAGCCAATGCCTATTCCTATTGTGATGACCGTGGAGAGAGCGCTCAAAACTATATCATTTAGTGAACAAATTTATAGAAATGATCATTCTCTGTAAAGCAATGAGACGTGAACATATGAGAATTTATCAAGATTTCTCTAAATGTGCGCTCTTTTGGACTAAAAGCCTAATTGAAGCGATTTAAAGTAGCCGATCGGATGGAGTTAATGCGGATCAACGCGTGCTATTCTTTGCGAAATAAAGATACATATTCTGGTTGCGCCGTTTGATTATGGCCTCGAAGCTCAGTCGGAGGATATTTAGGACCGGGTATTTTTATTCTGTGCTCCCCTCCGTCTTTCAAACTAGCTTTCAAACTACTCCGTGATCGCGAAAAGACGCGTTCGGCGGAGCCGCGCACTCTAAGCGCTCAAAGGCTATAGCCAAATCACTACTTTGGGCTGATTATAGGCTACCTCGCTCACACATGGCCAGACAGTGGAAATACGTTTTATAATTCCTGATTATCTGGCATAAATTAGCCTCATTGATCTTATACATCTTGAATTCGATCGATATACCTACTAAAAACATCATTGCTGGATTATTTTGACTATAGGCTATTATAAAAGCAGATGAAACATATAGCCTATGGCTACTGTTTATCACATATTAGCCTACTTTGGGCCAAATTTACGTTTAGAAACCATTAAAAAAAAATTATCCCTCGGGAGTCTGAGCTGTTTTGGGGCCCTTTAAAAGTTTTGCTCTGACATTTGTGCTTTTTTATTACAATGTATTCAGCACAAACTGTGCTACTATAACATGAGAACAATATGTAGCCTACATGCTTGTATTTTTGAGAGAATAATGTTTGTGCATGGGTTTTGAAAAAACAAAAAAATGTTTTAAAATTAGGTCTCAAAACACACAATAGATATGCGGCCACAATACTTTAGTAGACTAATGGATGTGGTTGCTTATGTTTAATTAAAATCATAAGTTTAATTAATTTATACGCTACAAAACTAAGTAGGCTATAGAATAGGAAAATATGTGTATATGTCATTTTGACACGAATACATATTAATAAATGACATGTTCATGTTTGAGAGTCTGTAGGTTAACATAAATGCAGATATAGGCCTAATTGTAATAATAAAAAACAACATAATTATCGATTTTGAAATATTAAACCTGTCAATACAGAACGAAATATTCTGTAGCCTATTTTGCCGTCAATACCATGGATATGTATGGTCAACTGCAGGCTACTGCCGACGTTGTCTTTGCTGTATCAATAGGTAATATATTTATATTTAACATGAAGTATAGGGCTTCCCTGTACATCAATACCAGCAGCAGCGCCGCGTCAGACACGCTTCTGGTGTGCAAAGACAGAGAAAACGCCAGGCAGCCGCCCCGCGGATGACACGCAACAGAAACGCCACGCTCACACCACGCTTGCCTAAGGCTGGAGACACACTGCAAGCGTGGCGTTTCTGTTGCGTGTCAGCCGCGGGGCGGCTGCGTTTTCTCTGTCTTTGCACACCAGAAGCGTGTCTGACGCGGCGCTGCTGCTGCTGGGAAGCCCTATACTTCATGTTAAATATAAATATATTGCCTATTGATACAGCAAAGACAACGTCGGCAGTAGCCTATTGACCATACATATATATGGTATTGACGGCAAAATAGGCTACAGAATATTTCGTTCTGTATGGACAGGTTTAATATTTCAAAATCGATAATTATGTTGTTTTTTATTATTACAAATAGGCCTATCTCTGCATTTATGTTAACCTACAGACTTTCAAACATGAACATGTCATTTATTAATATGTATTCGTGTCAAAATGGCATATAAACATCTTTTCCTATGCTGTTTTGCCTAGAAACGCTTCCAACACGCTCGCGTGTTGCGTGAAAAATAGGCGTCTCTTCTATTTGAAGCATGCACGCGTTTTCCGCGCGGCGCGGCTGACGCAGGCAGTATGCAAGCGCTAACCGGTTAACATGGGAGCCGAAATAAAAACGGACACGCCACGCAGCCGAGACGCTCACGACACGCTTGCAGTGTGTCTCCGAACGCCGGCTCCGCCGAACGCGTCTTTTCGCGATCACGGAGTAGTTTGAAAGCTAGTTTGAAAGACGGAGGGGAGCACAGAATAAAAATACCCGGTCCTAAATATCCTCCGACTGAGCTTCGAGGCCATAATCAAACGGCGCAACCAGAATATGTATCTTTATTTCGCAAAGAATAGCACGCGTTGATCCGCATTAACTCCATCCGATCGGCTACTTTAAATCGCTTCAATTAGGCTTTTAGTCCAAAAGAGCGCACATTTAGAGAAATCTTGATAAATTCTCATATGTTCACGTCTCATTGCTTTACAGAGATTGATCATTTCTATAAATTTGTTCACTAAATGATATAGTTTTGAGCGCTCTCTCCACGGTCATCACAATAGGAATAGGCATTGGCTACATGAAAAAAAGAAAGAAAGAAAAGAAAAAAGAAAAAAGAAAAAAAAAACCTTTTAGGCCTAACGAGTCCCCGTTTTATATAGTTCTAACACGAGCCTATGAGGCTGTGAGTTAGGCTATCACACCAGCAAGAGTGTTTCTCCGAACATCTGCACAATCGCAAATGTGACATTATACAATAGTTCAATAAAGTTACTGAGTAGGCTTTTTTTTTTTATAGATTAGCCTATCCAGAGTCGTTTGCCAGATTAAAAGATTTAGGATTTTTGAAAGACTCGTTTGAATAAAGGATTCAACTCTCTCTTTAAGATAGAGATTTGCTGCCACCTACTGGCGGTGTTAGTTTTATAGTTAAAAAGTAGTCTCATTTCTACATTACATTTTAAACATTCATCTCTTAACATAATTTATGCAATTATAATTTGTTGTGTAAATCCAGATGCCATGTCTAAACAGCCTGTGTCAATCGAAAAAATGTATTTTATTGATACCGACATTCCTTTATTTGGTCATAATAGCCATACATCGTGTCTGGCTATTAGAGGACAGATAGATATGACGATGATTTTAAAAATACAGTTTTCTCTTGGCTTTATTATTAGAGTTTGGATCTTCTCTCAACCGAGTGAGCACATCATGCATTATATTGTATTATAATGACGATGTAATATTAGCCTACCACCAAACTTTGACTAAAAGCATGTTGCATATTAATTGTTCTAGGAACCTGAAAGCATATTAATTATTTTTGTGTAAATTGTGCCACTCCATCATGATATTTGTAGTGCAAACATAAACTGAAGCATTAACTTAATATTATATTATATTAATATAACAAAAAAATATATTATTCATTGAAATTTAAGTTAATAAAAACATCTAAAACAAATAATACATGTATTATTTACATTTGTATGATGACAACACTCAATGCTCAGTGAACATGTTTTACATTTATGCTATTTCAATAGATTTTTTCAGTCAAAGAAGCCAAATAATTGGGTGACAAATAGCATGCATATAGACTATTAATTTTACAGGCAAACAAATACAGTTTTGGTAAAACTCTTATTTTGAAAAACACGAATCCATTTCCTGCCAATCCGATTTCTGTGCAAGAATGGGAAAACCAAAAATCAAGTCATAATGTCGTTTTTTCGTTTTTCTAAAAAAACGAAAAAACGAACAAAGGAGTTGTTTTCTCGGTTTTTCGTTTTCATTTGTGAAAGCAAAAACAAATGAACGAACGATACCTGGACCTCCCTTGACATTTATTTGATCAAGAGTTGTAAAGATTCAGATTAAGAAAAGAAAAAAAAGAAAGCATTGGTGGCCTTTGCAATTTGGAGGCCAGTTTCAAAGAAACAGTTGGAACGATTGAGTCATTTAACAATTGAGTCAAACTGAATTAATTCAGGCACAAAGCAAGTGGCTGTGTCCGAAAGCAAACACCATGTCTACACACGACACGATCATTGATGCACCGCAACATCTTAAAACTGTCTCCACTGGATGTGTGCTTGTGGTATGACACAAATAGAGCGAGGCATCAGTTTACTATCTGGGATTTGTCATGTCGTGGCATACCAGTGTAGACAACATCATTGATTATAATGGGTTATATTGTCTTTTGTCGCATCGAATTGCACTGCTTGTGTACGGTGTAGACACGGTGTAAGGAGTGACCAGTTGCCTCGCAGTCCTATCAGGCAATGACTATGCATGCTGGATTTGTGCATGAAGGTACTATTTCAGACAGACAGGAGGGAGCATACAAGTTATCCTTTTATCATAATATATAGCATCAAAGTTAAAAAGTTGATGATAATGATTTGCTTATGTCTGGGGAAAGCAGCCCTCTATGTCCTGAGTTATAAACATAAAAATAAAGGCTATTATAAATATTAAAAATAAGAATTCATAATTGAAAGGGAATATAATATAACATAATTGAAATTTTACCCTAGCCTAGAAATCTAGACGCACCCTAGCGGCAGCAAATCTAATCTGCCGTGAGTATCGTCTAGCAACTCTCAATACACTTCTGAGCTGTAAAAAACAAACTCTGGTCAGGCCAATCACATCGTGTATAGAGTCGGCTTAACATAATGACGGCAGAGTTGCGCTTGCGTGCTATTAGTAAACACAGAAACTGGCGAACGGTGGTCTTTCGAATCAGATTTGACCGCGAACCTTGGAGATTTGGAGTTAAGCTTTTCTTTGAGAAAAGAACAAAGAACGGCACTGAAGTCATTCTTAAAAACGGAAGATGTTTGGAGTTTTGCCGACTGGATACGGCGGAAGTTTAATCTATCAACTAGCTCCGCTTCACATTGCTCTGGTTGGTTGTAGCGCTATCCAAGTGTGTGCAAGGCTTGTCAATGGTGAGTTTCCAGACCAAACATCTTGATGTGGGTCTGGCTTGTCAGGCTAATTTTACTCTTGAATTTTAGGAGCATTTTTAATAATTTCTGTGGCATTTTTGCCCCAAACCTTTTTTGAGCGCAAGTGGAGGCACCTCCTGAGGCACATTTCAAGTGAAAAGGGTGAAACATAGCAAAGGCCACTACTGCTCTTTAGTAACAATTAGGTAATGCATGCCGCTGACAGAGTTATCTGACAAAAGCCAAGCCCTTTATTCAAGCCTAATGAGAACACCAGCTAAATTAGCTCGGCAGTGAGATTAATTACACCAACAAACTAATTCATGCATTCTGCCTAAAGTCTCACTGTTTACATGTGAGTGTTTGCATCTGTTTATGTGATATCTCAATCATCTCTGATTGATCTTAAGCATGTTAATGATTGTGATGCTGAATGCTGCTAATGCTCAAAGTGTCCCAAAGTGGGTTGAGAGACGAAAATGTAATGGACTCGCAAACATGTACAACTAAATTAAGTACTCCCACTGTCTCCCATGAAATTGCAATGATGAAATGAATGGAGTTGCCACATGGACCTGTCAATCATGTTGTCCCCAGCTCTCAGATCTGCCTGTTGAGAGGCTTCTTTCACATAACACTGAGTTCTAAAGTGGCCTGCCAGTTATTAATAGTAACAAATCTGTTTTAATGACTTAAAACAGACACCCTAATGCGGTGGTTTAGTGGGGAGAAATTGAGAATGAATGGGAGAAAGGGTAATGTCTCCATCGCACTATATGATTCGATATTATTGCTTTGTGCGATTGTTCTTTCTTGAACTCTACAGTAAGTCAATAGAATTCACCTGCTAATTATTCAACAGCGATGCCATAAAAATATACAGAGCTACAGCAAAAACTTGTATAGTGTGTCATAGTATATGAAAACTGACACCATGTCTGCAAAGCTTCACGACGTCACAACAGAAAGACTTGCATGTTGAATTTTTGTTTCCAGTCCTCCATGACAGGTTCCGTCACATCGCATCTGTGAAGTTGACCTATAGGGGCACAGAAGCTCTTCCGTACACAGCTTTCAAACATGCGAAACTAAAGAGAGAAAATGGTTCTGCTAGGTGGAATTATGGATGGAGGAAAGGTTTGTGGAGCTATGGCAACAGTACTCATACCTTTATGATGTTTCATCAGCTACCACAACAAAAGAAAAAAAAAGAAGAGAAGAGAAAAGCTGTTAAACGATAGCGGATATGCTTCAGCAACCCTGTGAGTACTGAAATTAGCATTAAGCTAACAAATCATTCATTATTTTCTCCTTAGCTATAGAGAAGTTTGGGATAGACAATAACAGAGAAAACAATTGGATGTGCTAGATTTATAATGTAATTACTTACCTACATTCGTGAGGTCTAAACAAAAGCTTCCATTCGAACACAAAACGGGAAAGTACTCTGTTCAAAACCAAGCAGCAGTGGTGACAAAGAATTAACTTTCAGACAGAAGTGGATTTTAAATAACTTGCACTTTACAACCGTTTGTTGTCCACCAAGTGTCTCGTTTTACACTGAATGAATTTTTTTATATATAAATGTGTGTGCTTTCCATAGTATTTGCTTTCAAATATGTATTGTACCATTACTTATTATGCCTGATATTTCATAGGGCAAACGTAGTTGGATGACTTGGAACACAGAATAACAAATGAGAGTGGAGAAGACCAGGAGACAAAGAAGGATGTGTCCGAGTCTTCCCCCTCGACCTCCTACCACGCATTTAGACTATCAACTCCACAAACCTCACTGGAAGCTTCATTATCCCACTAACATCGTCAGCTCACAATCAATAACCTTGAAAGAGCACATCACAAGTCCAAATAAAAAAGTCAAGAGAAATCATCAGATGGACTTGAAATTGAGAAAGTAACCATTTTAAAAAATGTGTCTGATACACTGCTAGATGCCAGTATAAATGTTGATCAAACATTTGGCAAACAGGTAGTATGATCAGATGATGCTAATCAATTGGCCAACTGACCAAAGGGGCTGTGTCCTTATGATGCACATGAAAACGAGGCCAGATTAGCATTGCATCTAAACTTTATCCCAAACCCCTGGACAGGGATGCACAAATTAAATTCATTAATTCATTAATTCATGTACTCCCAGTAACAGTGAGCTACATCAGGGCAGTAGAAGAGGCATATGTCCAATAAAAATAAATGGTGTAAATTTAAAGGAGGCATAAACTGCGTTGTTTTATAGTTTTTTGGTGTTTCTTGGGGTGCATTTATAATGTTAGAATGTTTTTTTTCCATCAAAAATAATCATAATTTATAAATAAAATACATTTTTCCTACACTGTAAAAAAATATTTAAAAATAAGTTACCTGGTTGCCTTAAAATGTTAAGTTTATTGAAATAAAAACAATTTAGTTAATACAATTAACATTTTTGAGAATCGACAACCTTTATTCAAATATTATTTAAAGATTTTGTAAGCATATTGGGTAATTGTGTGTTTTATTTGTGTTGATGCAGTGAAACCAAAAAATCACAAATTGTCAAATTGTGCTTTTTTATGATGTATCATTTTTTTTATATGGTTCAGATAGAATAATATTTTCTATTTATTAAACCAATTTCCTTCATTGTATCAACTCACATTTTTATTTCAAACTCAAAATTTTAAGTTAACCAAGATACTTACTTTTTTTAAAAGTTAAACCAACAATATTTTTTTTACAGTGTACCCTGATTTTACTCTGCTCTGAACGCTCTGTTTTAAGGGGCATCTGCTGTGTGAGTTCAGTGGAAATGCCCACTGCTGTGATTGGCTAATGCCTTTACATTTGAAATAGTATTACTCTCTCTTTTAGCATGTTTTTACTATTACAGCTCTCATATTTAACTAATTTAAAAGTGAAAAGTGTTACATTACTGTGGCAAGGGGGGCGTGGTTCAGCGAGGTCTGCAGCGGGAGAGAGAGCCTTGGGACGAGCGGTAAGTGAGTGGGTTGGACGCAGATTGGTAACACCTGTATCTCGTTTCAGTAATGGGCGCGGAGAGAGTATAAAACGCCTGGAGAAACGGAAGCAGGGGAGAGAGAGGCGGACTGCTGACGCGCACCCTAAGAGACTGAGTTGTTGACCCGGAAGGACCGCAACCTGGAAGTGAATCGATGCAAGAGTGTTTATGAGAAGTCACTTGAGTGTGCACGCTGTGTTTTGAGTTTGAGAGATAAAGTCGTTAGCAGTCTCGCCGACCCCCTTGTCCTCTGCCTTCCCATCTACGAACTGTACTACAATTACATTTAGAGCTATGGTCTCGTGGCATGGAATGTTGCAGAGATGGACAGTGTAGCCAATAATAGATATGTTAAGTGCATGAAAGCAGTGATTTCGTCATTGCAACTCTAATGAATGCTTTCATCTTCACTAACAGTGCAAATGTGATATAGCTAAGAGATTTGTTGAAAAAAATGGGAGTCACTAAAAAGCGCAGTTTGATTTTACAGCTGCAGCGTGCATTGCTCCAACGATTGCAATGGGAGCTTTCTTTATAGAATGTAATCACAGTTAAATAACTGAATGTTTTCAACCTACTACGCGAAACAATACAAGTGACTGGTTTAGTTTACTGACACACAGGCAAACAACATTTGACGGTATATTAATAATTAGTGTGAATCAGGGGGTGGGGCTAAACAGGCAGTGATGAAGTAGGCGTTGACCATCTTCTGCAGAGGCGGTGCTTGCCTCCCTTTGACGTCATAGATCCCCACTTTGAAAGACCTGTTGTTTGCTGGGCCTGGTGTCAATAAAAGATTTCGTGTCTTAAAGGTTTATTTTACTACATAATTAAAACGTCCTAATACTCACCCCCAAGTCATCCAAGTTGACCTGATCATCACCTTTCCAAAGTGATAACGTAATATTTGGTGCATCACAGATCAGAGCAAGAAGAGCATTTGAGATTAAAAGTATATCTTTTATTTTATTTTATTTTTAATGGCTGATCATTTCGCTACAGATAAGACCCTTATTCCTTGTCTGGGATCGTGGAGAAGCTGCATTGAAACTGCATTTTGGACCTTTAAACCAGGGGTCTCCAAACTCGGTCCTGGAGGGCCACTGTCCTGTAGAGTTTAGCTCCAACCCCATTTAAACACACCTGAACCAGCTAATCAGTGTCTTACTAGCGCCTTGTAAGACACTCCCTGCGTCCCAATTCGCATACTACCCATACTAAATAGTATTCAAAAATAGAATTAGTATGTCCCAAATCATAGTATATTGAAAAGAGTATTCCAAAGATACCCGGATGGTTCACTATTTCCGGTCAGAATTCGAAGTATGGATCGATGCGCACTCTAACGGCTGATATTGCTCACAACCCACTGCGAGTTGGATGAGAAAAAACTACAAACATGACAGATGTGCGAGTCCGACGGTTAAGTAAAGAAGTTTAGATAAAGGGGTTTGAGTAACCAACTATCAATATTTAACCTGACAAAAATATATTTATTCAGTTTTGTCCACATTATATTTGACCTGCAGCAGCATTGTGAACTTTTGTAATGACACGTAGGCCATTAACTTTTAAATGCATCATTATATTTAAACTGCAAACACATGAGAGTCTCTGCATTAAAATTCCTGTTCTTTGCGCGTTTTCAAAGCTTTGATTATGTTTACAGTGTGCAATAAAACATGAGTTCATGTTTCATGTGTAAAAAAACAGTATTTTTCATACAATTTACTTATCTGTACAGCGCTGTTTCCTCTGTCCTAAAGGATGTTTTCCTTGTTCTATGAAGTCTCTCCTTCAGAAACACGTAACGAGTTCTGATTGGGCCAGCGCTTCCCGTGTTGTGATTGGACAGCAGCTTAGCACACTTTGCCCGGAAAGGTCCCGCCTCTTACCATAACGGGGAGATGCAAGAGCTTAATGTGCGCTCTTCTCCACGTGGGAGAGCAACAAGACCACGCCCCCTATTTTGCCTGTTCTTGTGGGCGGAGGGTTAGTCAACAAACGGTTCTAGTGACGTCATTCATGAAGGAAGTGCAGGGGTGTAGTCCAAACCGGCCGTTCGCTGTAGGCTTTGAAAGGGAACTTCTGTTAGATAAAATATCTCGCTTGGCATTGAACTTTGAGCTTTATAATTTTACAGGTATTATTTATGCTCTAACAGCAACATTACACACTAACTAAAGTTTGAAAGATGGAATCGCGAAGAACGTGACCTTTAAAGACCAACAAATGGCAGATCAACGAACGGCTACATTTCTCTCCGATACGGTAGGAGATTAATCTGAATGTGGAGGATTTGAACTGTGATGAATCTGACGATGATTGACAGGGCAGTTAAACGGTGACGGGATACAGGTAACTAAGCGACAGAGTCTGTTAAAGATGGCAAAGTAGTATGTCCCAAAGCTTGCATACATTTCTGCTACACACTCAAAAGGATACATTTTCTTCACAAAAAGAGTACATACTTTTAGGATGTAGTATAAGTAGGCGAATTGGGACGCAGCAACTGATTAGCTGCAGATGTGTTTATTTGGGGTTGGAGCTAAACTCTGCAGGACAGTGGCCCTCCAGGACCAAGTTTTGAGACCCCTACTTTAAACCGTTGCACCTCATTAAAATCCACTATATGGAGAAACATCCTGGAATGTTTTCCTCAAAAACCTTAGTTTCTTTTCAACTTAAGAAAAAAAGACATAAACATCTTGAATGACTAGGGAATGAGCTGTTCTGCAATATTTGCAAATTAAATTAATCTTGAATTTTGAACAAAAGGGGATTTTGACATGCTAGTTCAACATGTACGATTTTTACAAAGCAAGCAAAGAAAGTGTCACTTAATTTTAATAAATTCAAGTTTTTACTAAAGAAAATGTATCTATATGTGAATTGCGTCCATATTAACAGATGCATCAGTTGGTTTTCATGTTTAAATCATATTTTCCTGCCAGGAAACAGATCCAGCAGGTGAAAGAAATTATGCCTTTAAATAGTCTCGATGATTTTTGGCAGCAGTACTCCTTTCCTTCTTCAAGCTCCAGGAACTATGTTGTGATTTTCATCTTCTCCATCTGCAAAGGCTGAAGGCTGGTACACATCTGATGCCTTTGCCCTGAAGGAAGTTATGCACACAGAGTGTAGATAGTGTTACTGTTGTCACTTTGTCAAGCTCCAGTGCAATTTTGAAAAGATAAATAGAGTCTACTGGCCAAAATTCTAAATGCGTTTTAAACTGTACGCCTTTCCCATGACAGTCTGTAGTTAAATATTATCTGCCTAAGGTCCAGATTTTGGAAGGAGTATGGCTTCATCAGGCCAATTTGGAGAGGGAATGCATCATCATCAACAAATGCGTAAGTTATGTTACTGCCTGGTAGTGGTTCTGGAGGGGGGACCATCCGGTAGATATCTGTCCATGGCAGCTCAGAGGGCCAAATATTCCTATTTTTCTTATATGCCAACATTGGCATAAATAAATGTTGATAAATAGTCAGCGTTGACTACTGCCCTGACTACAACAGAACATTTGTAGTTGTGGCAAGTACTTCCAGAGTTTGCAAGTGGCTGAATGTAGATGTGCTTTCCATTTATGGCATCTATGCAATTAAGAAATCGCTGCTTGCTTTTAAATCCAATTACCACCTATCTCCAGTCTGCCTCCGTTGTAGGATTCTGAAAAAAAACAACAACATATATAAATAATACATGTAATGTTCTCACAGTTTTACAGAGGCCATGACATGCCTAATTTTTTTCATTATTATTATTTTCCCTGAAGTCCACTTATAATGTTAGTAAAGACTCCCAATGGTTAGTTATAATATAAAAAACATGCCCATTATCTAATCTGGTTTTGGGACATCTCCTGTAAAGGTATCTCTGTGTCCACCCACATGTCAGTCTGTCTGTTATGTACATCAAATGCCTTACCTTTAAATTATCATCCCTTAAGCCATCTTATAAGGCTTTGCAAGTCTCCATCACTATCTCACTGATAGTACTATGGCTGATTTAAAATTGACTTTTTTTACCAGTAGCAAGGAACCATAGGGTTAGTGAAAGCTGCATTCTTGGACTGATGACTCTTGTCAATTTTGTGTCCCTTCTTTGGTTAAATGGTGTAAATTTGCCAAGCAAGTAGCTGAAATACTCCACATATATATATAAATGAAAGCTTTAGCATAAGTTCTGCCAGGAAGACTTAATTGTTACGTCACTTCAACTTCTGTCTATCCAATCACATTCTAATACTTGAGTATAAAAGATTGGTACTTACTCATGTTTGAGTTCGCAGATGCTGACGCCCCAATTCACCGCCATCCTCCCCACCACCTCCAAGTCAAATCCTTCCCTACTCCACCCCACCACCACCACCAGGATGGTCCCTTCCATACCTCACCGTGGGCGGGGGTCGGCTGCGCCTCTGCCTTCGTCTTCAGGCAGGATATGCAGAGTCCATACCCTCTGATTGCGAGCTACGGACGGGGCCTATGCCAAAGTACTTTATTGCTTGCTGGATTGTTAATAAATGGATTATTGTCACAGTATTTATTCTCCCGAGTCTTTCTGGCAGAAATATATATATATATATATATATATATATATATAATTTACAAGATATTACTTGTCACTGGTATTAGTGCAGTTATTGCTTATCGAGTCCATGTAGTGTTTACCTTCATATTTAGCACAATGGTAACCAATAATGTTAGTCACTTAAAAGGTTTAATTAAAACAATACATTATCATTTTTAACCTGCAACCATGCATTTATTTAAGTTGTGGTAACAGTTTCCTTGAATTACTGTGGGTGTGAGTGTTTTTTTGCAGTGTACATGGTAATTTCTCTACTGTGCGACAGAGAGTCGAATGGTTATGACGCAATCGTTAGTCTATTTTTACAAAAACTATAGTGTAAGATGCAAGGTAATGGAGCCTTTTATACATTTTCGTTTTTCTATTTTCGATTGGTTAGAATTTACGTGCGGGTCTGAGGGAAAATTCCAGCAGAAAATGAAAAGCCAGCAAACAATACAACTATGGAGAGACGACTGCACAAGCTGGTTTTGTCCCTGGCCATAATGTATTACATTGTTTTTACAGTATACACCACAGTATGCAAGCAATACATTTCTATAATGAAGAGCGGATGCGACTGGAAAACAACTTTCTAATGCACTGCAGACGGCGTGCGTGCATCACTCTTCACTTCAAGCGGAGGCGTAATTCTTCTTAACTCTGACGTGCTCATTTTCCGAAAATATTTTTGACAAAACACTTTCTCATCCCATAATGCAAAGCGCAGCTGACTACAGCAGCTGGTTTAGTCAAAAAATTATCAGTACTTCTTGCAATTGGTTCTGTTCGAGGTCGGATCACGTTCTCACCACAAACTAACTGCTCCAGAATTCGTTTGAAAGCGTACCGAGACCACAAGTTACAATTGTGTGGTCCGCTTTTGGTGCGCACCCGAGTGCGATTGCTGCTTTCACACCTGACCAAACGAACCGCACCAAATGGGAAAACGGACTCTAGTACGATTCAAACTAACTAAATGAGGCTTTCACATCTCTAGTTCATTTCATTTGGTCCGAATCAAGGGCAAACAATTATACATTGTTGCATTTTTTCAGCTTTTTTGGTTCTTTTTCACACCACACTGATTGCTTTGATCTGAACCAGTTGAAACGAATCAAAATGCACGCATATGACAACATCCGCAACACTCATTGGCCATGGCGTATTTTCTAAACTGCTTTTCGATTGGTCAGAATTTACGTGTGGGAAAATTCTAACAGAACAGGAAAATCCAGCAAAAACACAACACTGGAGAGACGACTGTGCGGGCTGGTTTTGTCCCTGGCCATAATTTACTACATTGTGTGTATTTACCACAGTATGGAAACAATACATTTCTAGAAAGAAGTGTGGATGCGACTTTAAAAGAACATTCTAATGCACTGCAAGCGGCGAGCGCGCATTGCTCATCACTTCACTTCAAGCGGAGGTGTGCAATAACATGCTCATCTTCCGAAAATATTGCCAATGATCTATCAGGTAATGTCATGCACATAATGTCAGCACAGCTGACTACGGCAGCTGGTTTAGTCCAAAAAGCATCAGTATTTTTGCAGTTGGTTCTGTTCGAGGTCGGATCACATTCTCACCACAAACAAACTGCTCCAGAGTTCGTTTGAAAGCGTACCGAGACCACCTCTTCAAGGAGGTCTCAGTACACTTGTTTGGTCCGTTTGGTGCGCACCCGAGTGCGATTCCTGCTTTTACACCTGACCAAAGCCCCTTTCACACTGCGATGCCGGCAAATACATGGATAATGCGACCCGGCATTTGTTCCCGGGCCGCTACATTTGGTCCATTCACACTGCCAGCGAAATACCGTAATATGTGCGCTTTCCCACACAACCCGTAACGGCCCCGGAACGAGCTGACACGTGACATCCTGATGTGACGTATAATGGCGAGCGATCTCAGCTTCAGCGCGTAAAGTAAGGAGCTCCGTGGTCTCGACTTGTGTCCAGTTTGCACACATTTCTGCTTGTTTAATTTTAGTTTCTTTTGTATACGAACACTCTCTGCGTTTAAAACTGGAGGGTTGTATTATTGAAAAAAACAAGCTCTAGGAGTGCACGATAACTACGTACATGTTGCGGCATTAGTTTCGGCTTTTGTTCACACAGCGCTCGTCCGGGGTCGAATTCGGTAATCAATCCCGGGACGTGGTTGCTTTCACACAGAAGGCGACCCGGCAATGTTCCGGGAATATTGCGGGTCGGACGTGCAGTGTGAAAGGGGCTCAAATGAAGCGCACCAAAGAGGGACACGAACTCTAGCACGATTTAACCAAACTAAATGAGGCTCTAAATAAGAACCAATTTTCCTGGTTGCTTTGGGTGTCACAAGGCTGCAAACCAGCCCTTCCTTGGTGGAAAAGAGGTATTTGAGACACTGTTTCAGATTTATGGGGAAAATAACAAACATGGATGGATTTTTACCACATTAGGGTGGTTGTTTACATACTGCAGACACATTACTTTTATAACAATATAAAAGTGAATTTTACATAATGTCTCCTTTTAGTCATTTTGATAACCAACGCCTTCCTTACCTTTAAATGTACTTATACTTCCTTAAACTTTTCCTTTCTTCAGATGATACTCATTTTTTGTTTAACTTTGATAATAATAAAGTTCTGCCATGCATTTAGAGGCTGCTTTTTCCTTCCATTCAGAATGTCTTTCTCTGAGAAAGTTCCTCCAAATTGAACATCACAAGTGTTTTACAGGTTTAAAAAGAGAACAGAACAAAATATACTGGTAGCAGTTTTAATATTGCTGTCACACTTTGTACTCCAGTGAATATTTCATAGAGTTGGTATATTTTGAGTCAATATCTGTATAAATACATACCTTGGGTAGAAAAGGGCATTTTCACTATTATTGCTCAACACCCTCGTTCGGCTCCTCACCCTCTTCATGAACATGCAATACAGTATTTTGATTGGCATTTGGTCAGCAGTGACCCAGGTACGCTGCTCATGAGAGCCCGTGACAGATGTTTGTGCTGAAGCTTTCTCTAAAAGAGTAACAAATAAATGAATGTTGTCAGTGCAATGAAGCAAATCAGAGAAACAACGTACAACAAACAACGCAAGTCTAAGGCAGTAGCAATTATAATATTTTAATGAATACCTGTGGGAGTTTTAAAACGGAACATTTATCTTTGAAGACACAGATTTATGCAGTGTTAAGCTCTTACCTGTTCACGTCTAGACAAATATGAATGCCTTATTTGAGGAATGATTAGCTTTCTGGTGTTTGTTATGAATGGATTAATGGTTTTGCAGTAACATGGAACTGACTGACAACTTATGTTTTGCATTGAACTTTTCATAGTTAAGTTTTATGACTGTATATTACTGGTGAGTACTGAAAAAGAGGAACATTTCACAGTGCTTTTAATTTGCACAATGCATTGTAAAATCAAATTAGTTAGGCTTATTTTAAAAAAAGCATGCAAACCGATTGGCCTAAAAAAGTAAAGGAATAGTATGAAGTTTGTTGTGCTAACAAATGCTTAGTTAGTATACAGTAGGTCACTTAAACAAGAGGTGTAGTAGCTGCATCAATAGGAAGAGAATTATGGTAATATGAATGTTCCAAATGCCAACTAAATGTAACACTGGGTGCGTTTACATGCACGTTCTTAAGCCTAAATAAGCCGACAATGAACATGGTCATGTAAATGCGGTAACCTGTTTTCGTTGATCAGAGTAAGGTCATAAAGGGCATAAGCATAAACCGGTCAGCTTTTGTGTGTGTGACAGGTGAAAAAATAAAACGGAGCAGATTTAAACGCATCCAGAGCAAGCTAGCATTTTGCATGAAATAAGGACAAATATCACAAAGGCAGACTCTTAATACCCAGGCAATTGTAAAGATGTGTTTACATCTCATGCAGCAAAAGTAGAAGAGGTTCAGTCAAAATGCTTCATCTGTAACTGCATGAGGGATAATATGAGCCGTGAATCTGCCACTGACAGGGTGCACGCTATATTTAACATCACAACTTTTTATTTTTCTTCTTTCTTCTACTTTGGTTTGATCAAACTGACGAGCTATAGCTCAAATTGCTCAAGAAGTTAATGTTGGTTCTGATAGAAAGGTGTCAGGATGCACAGTGCATCACAGTTTGTTGCGTATGGGGCTACATAGCCTTAGATCAGTCAGGGTGCCCGTGCTGACCCCTGTCCACTGCTGAAAGCGCCAACACTGGATACGTGAGCGTCAAAACGAAACCACGGAACAATGAAAGTAAATGGATTTCTTTTATATCATGTGGATGGCCGGATGTGAAGCAGTGTGATGCTTTGGGTAATGTTCTGCCTGGAAACCTTGGGTCCTGCCATCCATGTGGATGTTTCTTTGACACGCACCACCTACCTAAGCATTGTTGCAGACCATATACACCTTTTCATGGAAATGGTATTCACCGGTGGCTGTGGTCTCTTTCAGCAGGTTAATGCGCCCTGCCACAAAACAAAAATGGTCCAGGAATGGTTTGAGGAGCACAATATTGAGGTGCTGAATTGGCCTCCAAAATTCCCCAGATCTCAATCAAATCAAGCTTCTGGAGGATGTGCTGAACGAACATTTCTGATGGAGGCCCCACCTCACACCTTACAGGACATAAAGGATCTGCTGCTAACAACTTGGCGCCAGATACCACAGCAGTAGATTCCATGCCTTGATGGGTCTGGGCTTTTTTGGCAGCAAAAGGGGACCAACACAATATTAGGAGGTTAGTCATGTAAATGTGTGTGTGTGTGTGTGTGTGTGTGTGTGTGTGTGTGTGTGTGTGTGTGTGTGTGTGTGTGTGTGTGTGTGTGTGTGAAAATGTTTGCTGCCGTATTGTGCCCAAGAGCATATTCTATTTAATGTCACTTAACAAGAAACTATGCTTCTAACTACAGCTTCAGTATAGTTCTAGCAATGCAATAAGACTGGGAAGAGAGGTGCAATACTGTGAGATATGTGAGAAATAAAGTTTATTTGAACATTCGAGCTTGATCTAGTAGACCAGACAAACAAAAATCAAGACTTTGAGGCATAATAGGTCCTATTTAAAACAAGAAAAATCTATTTAAAAAAAAAAAACATGTCAAAGATGATAATAACAGTGGAAGAAATAAGAGAGGTGTATGTGAACTGAGACAAGTGCTGTTTTTATTCTTCTCAAGCAGAAAAGTTAACACATTTCACTGAGGCTCATTGAACAAGTTGATAAGTACGTTTCACTTCACCACCTCACTGGCAAAGGTGAAGCCTCCGACACCTACACATACACTCGCACACACACCAATTCTAGCCCTATGCATGAGCGCCTCTTGACACGAGCACCATGTGCCACAGAGGCACAATGACAGCGGCTTTAAGTGCAGAGCTAATTAAAGCACTGAAAATAGAGGAGGTGATGAATGTGCTGTCAAAACCTGCGTGTGCGCATGTGTACGTGCTCCAGTGAGAGAAAGAGAGCATATGAAAGGTAGAGGTAGTGTGAGCTAAAGGAGAGACCGAGGCAGCAGATATGTGAAAATCTCAAGTGTGTTCAAGGAAATCTGTGTGTGTGTGTGAGTGAATCTGTTGGGGCGTGTGGCAGCGGTGATCAATAGCGGACATCAGGAGCATGACACAGCATTTTTCAGTAATGAGGCAGACATTGTTATCAGTTTAATTAACTAGACTCCTGCTACTGCTATTCCTGTCTGTCAGCACTAAAGCCCACAGCAGGAGCATCCTGATGATGACACAAATTTCATCCTGTTTATGGTTAAACCTATTAAATAAAAGCAAGCTAATAAGATTTGTATGATGCTTCATTGTGGTGATTCATGAGTATTCAAATACAGCTTGCAATTTCCCTGCAAGCATTGTTTTTGCCTTGTTTTCCAGTAAATATTATCAAACGCCATTAGACAAATGAATCATTATAATAGCTATAAATGCAACATTGTGGAAGATACTATACATTTTTTTGCAGGAATATTCAACATCACAAATTATGATTGTAAATAAGTAACAGTAAAGTTGTGACCCTGAACCACAAAAATGTTTTTTCAAGCTGAATAAATAAGTTTTCCATTGATGTATGATTTGTTAAGATGACAATATTTGGCCGAGATGCAAATATTTAAAAAAATCTGTAATCTGAGGGTGAAAAAAAACAAAAAACAAAAAAACACGCAATATAGAGAAAATCGCCTTTAAAGTCGTCCAAGTAAAGTCCTTAGCTATTCATATTACTACAACTACTAATTTTTTTAATATATTTTTACGATAGGAAATGTACAAAATATCTTCATGGCACATGATCTTTACTTAAAGCTACACTGTGTAACTTTTTTAGTTTATTCTTAGCTAAAATCACTTAGTTCTTTCAAAAATATATGTGCTCATTAATGTATATTTACTTCTTTCAAGTAATAATGCATTCTCGTAATTTTATAATAAACCATTGAAAATACATACATGTTGAGTGTTCGGATAGCAGTCGCCATGTTGCTCCTCCATCTTGAAAGTACATTTGCCAAAGAGGGACATACCCGTAAATTCAAGCTTCGCTTTTCGCGTTTTTACACTCGATGGCACTGTGTCGAATGTGAAGAGGAGGATTGCTTGAGGCTGCTATATGATGATGGAGGATCACTCTTAAGCCCCTTTCACACTGCACGTCGGACACGCAATATTCACGGAACATTGCCGGGTCGCCTTCTGTGTGAAAGCAACCACGTCCCGGAATTGATGAGCCTACCGAATTCGACCCGGGTCGGGGACCTAGTAACATTGCGGGATATGTATCAGAGTCGCCAAGGAATCGGAAAAGAGAATTAAGACGGCAACGCAACAGGCAAATCAACAAGACAAAATAAATATTGGAGTGGCCTTTCCAAGATGGAAAGAGCTCATGAGGAGCAACGATTTTAAAAAGGAGGCCGACGTTGCCTGCTTTCTTCTCGACAGGTAATATTAATTCAGCCTATTTGTGTATATTGGAAGTTTTATTGTTGCTTGGCTAATTATATCATGGTGTGCTCTGCATAACACTAGAACGACGTCTAGGATAGTTTTCCTCGCGTCAATGATGAAAAAGTATTGTTTACCTTATAACATAAATCCGTGTTCTATGACGGATAACATGAGATTAATATTTTAATTGCATTATAATTTTTTTGCCTTACGCTAGTGATGTCGTACAATATACAGAATAATGATAGCACTGATAAAAGTTACTTTACTAAGATTAGCTTGCATTCGTCTGGGAACCTGATAGCTGATGTTAGCAATGAAATGGTTAAAAATAACGAAAACGTAAAACTATTATTCATTTACATAGATTAATTTGATCATAGATCATTTGGCAAATTAAATAACTGCAAGTTATAATATTTTTCAAAAGTAACCTCATCACTTGAAGCAACACTCACCGAAAGAGGTCGAACTGGAAGCCATGACTAAATCGGCCACCGTAGGAGTTGAAACGAAATCAAAATTGAGAGGAACAGAAACTATTATCCACTGGATGGCATACCTTTTCACCGCTAGATGGGGGAAAATATCACACAGTGTAGACTATATATATATATATATATATATATATATATATATATATATATATATATATATAATATTATATATTATATATATTATATTATATATATATATATATATATATATATATATATATATATATATATATATATATATATATATAAATATATATATATATATATATATATATATATATATATATATATATATTGTCACCATAGACATTCTCCTATGTTCTTGATGTTTCATTATTAAAGTTTATATTTGGATCTTCTGAATCTACTGCCTGTACCTGTGCAACTAACAGGTACAGGCAGTAGATTGGTAACTGACACTTACATTATCCCAAATGTTTCGAAGAATGTTTAAATCCAGATAAATAAGCAGTTTCAACCGCCTATTACTGACATCATACCCGCAATTTGGAAACAGCAAAGACGCTTTAAAAGGGGGGTGAAATGCTGTTTCATGCATACTGATCTTTTTACACTGTTAAAGACTTGGAATCCCATACTAAACATGGACAAAGTTTCAAAAGTTAAGGTGGACGTTTGATGGGAGTATTTCTTTGTCAAAAATACTACTTCCGGTTAGTCATAAGTTTCGGCAAGTTTTTTGCGATCATGCGTCCACTTGACGTTAATGGGGGCGGAATTTCCTTGTATGGGCCTTACGGACAATTCTACCGGAAGAGCGTGAGAGAGAGAGAGGGAGAGAGCGAAAGTAACAGGCTACGCCCATCAAAGCGCTGGCTTGTAGGATGCGCTGCACAGGTGATGTGCACAACTAACAATGTCACCAAAAAAGTGCGTTTTTGGTTGCCAGACCAAGACAGTCCTGCACAGATTCCCCAAAAACCCCGCGTTAAGGCAACAGTGGATGGAATTTGCTTTTCCAGATCAGCAACTGAGTTGCGCGAATGTTTATATCTGTTCGCTCGACGCCGGATTTTCCGATCGCATAATGCTGAAGGATGGAGCAGTCCCAACGATAAAGGTCCCAACGTTAGAACCGCAGGCGGTGAGTAAGACTGATTCAAATGTCTGTGTTTTTGCCTATGCTCATCAAGTAGCCCAAACATGATCACGTATAGTTAATTGATCAATGGAGCATGCGATGTGTAGTGCGTGTACATTTGTTTAGCTGGCCACTATATGCGTAACTTTATGTTTGTGTATTGTAAAAGCACTCCAAACAACAATACACAAAGAGTGGGGAAATATGTTGAACTAAATAAGCGCGCTTCTTCATTCAAATGCGCTACTATTCCGTGTCTTTCTATGTAAACACTAACTTAGCCTGCCGTGCAAAACCAGTCCGCTTACTAACGTTACAATTGTCTACACAAACCACGCGTAAACACACACACACACGTGCACAACGGCACTTCCCACATGTACACCTTCAAAGACAAAAATACGACGATATAATTCAAGTATAAATATGTAAATAACACAAGCCGCTAAGCATATTATATAGTTAGTGTATAACTTGTACCACATAGAGACGTCCTGCTCTAGTCGTTTTTGCTGCTGCTCCTGTTCAACTGCAGCCTCTGGGTCTGATTCCGGATCATAGATGTATGGCTGTATCTGATTAAAAGCCATATTTTTATTTTGAATAAAGTTTTTTCCCGCTGTTAGGGATGACACAGCTTTACGACGCACTCAACACAATAGCAGCGGCGTGCACACGTCATTATTTAGCTCCGCTCACACGATACGCCCCCACCCGCTCTGCTTTTTTCGGAAAGACTCGGAACAGCGCATCTTTCTTATATAATTATAAAAAAAATAAAGACTTTTCGGAGATATGCAGGATGCAATGCTACTCTATAGGTACTCAAGATTGACATGACACTGACTGAAACTGAGTGTTTCACCCCCCCTTTAATGTATTAGTTGTCTTATTAGACAGGTGAGCAACTGTTTGGATACATCAACAGAAAATTCATCAACAGAAAACTATGCATGGTTATATAGCTCAACATAGTTAGTCTTATTGGTTTGTTAGTTTTCTTGATATAGTGCGAGTACCATGTTTGACCATGCCTAATATCAATCTAGCTTACTGCAGTGTACAACAACTCATAGTAGCTACCGAGCATTATAACATAACTTTTAACACACTGATGTATCTTATATGATAAAACAGCGCTGCGTTACCCCACATATGCATGACTGGAAGAAAAGCAAGCGATCAACTGTGGCATAATAAAAGCTCCACTGCTCTCGAGCCGTGTCTCGCTTGTCTCTCATTAGCAATCGCTCCGGCGGCCTCGCTCCACTCCAATGGCTTTCAGCCCCACCTTTGTACTACAGTAACATTAATACATATTTAAAACATTAGATTTCTGGCCAAGTCCTGTTGGATTCTTTTCCACCGGGTGTAGAAGTGAAATCAAGGCGACAACACACTACGCCTTTGTTTTGAAAAAGCGACCCCATAGCAGCGGAAGTTACATATTGTGCCTTAAATACGTTTGTTTGGACATGTTCCACGGTAATTGCATGTCTTCTCGTATCTTTAAAGAACCTTGCGAGTTTAGCGATATTACCACAAGAAAAATGACATACAATTTTGCCCAAAAACAGATAGTATCATGTCTAAAAAGCCATGATGTCAAACCAATCTCACGAGGAAACAACATACAAATAAGATCCTATGAATTAGCCTCAAATTTGACAATATATCACATAATTATAAACTGCCATGAGAGTGCCACCATACTTTTCTGTTAATAAAATATGAATGAATTGATGTGATAAGGATCCACACAAAACAAGGTCATTGTATTTCAAATTGTCTTTAATTGCTTTTAAAGAGAGTACAACATTTGCAGATAACATCATTGAATCACTACAAAGTAGAGAGTCCCTCAATAGACCTTGCTCTGTTTGTGTGTGTGTGTGTGTGTGTGTGTGTGTGTGTGTGTGTGTGTGTGTGTGTGTGTGTGTGCCCTTGTTTATATTACATTGTGGGGACCAAATGTCCCCATAAAGATAGTAAAACCTGAGATCACCTATTGTGGGAGACAGCCAATGGTCCCCACTTTTCAAAAGGCTTATAAATCATACAGGATGAGTTTTTTTTTTGAGAAAGTAAAAATGCAGAATGTTTCCAGTGATGAGTAGGTTTAGGGGCAGGGGCAGTGTAGGGGGATAGAATGTACAGTGTGTACAGTGTAAAATCCATTATGTCTATGGAGAGTCCCCACAAAGATAGTGAACCAGACGCGTGTGTGTGTGTGTGTGTGTGTGTGTGTGTGTGTGTGTGTGTGTGTGTGTTTGTGCATGAGGGGGGGTTGCTATGACAGCTAACTCCCCTTTGTACTGCGAACAGATAGTATTTTTAGTCATTATCACATTTTAAATGGAACTTGTGTGAGACCGTGGAAACACCCACCACCACTCTGTACAGCTGCGAAAGGCCACGGCCTGCAAAAGACTAAAGCGAAAGTTATTTGTGTGCATTCTCAGTACAGACCTGATGTTCTTTAATTCAACTCCTGTTAGTTGTTCTTTTAGCTTTCGTTTCCTTCCTCATCAATCGGTGAGACACATTTGAAGATAATTGGGGGCAGGAATCAACTCAGGAAGTATCTGAGGTGGCCACGTAATTTCCTGCATCAATATGCATCAGCGCCGTGTTTACATTCTGCATCCTTAATCAAACCTCCACTTCAGGTTTCGAGACCTTTCCTGCTCCCAAAACCGTCATCTAATTATCACGCCAGACGGTAAGCTTGAATTCAACGGGCATTTGTAGTTCCCCACTAATCAAGAAATGATATTCTCCAGCAGCGCGATAACAGCTTTTATGGGGGTTAACATGGTGGTTCACTTCATGTTCATTTCAGTTCTCATTGGGTTTGTTGTATGCTACTGTTTATCAGTTTAGTCCGATGGATGCATTAGGATGTGGCCAGTGTGCCAAATATCAATGCAATGTTATGATTGGAAAGAAAATGCATGGGTACATTATGTTATTCCCTTGATGGCTGTCAGAGCCTTTGAGGTGTGAGGCTAACGAAGTTTGACCTGCAGTGAAGGCTGGCTTGCCAAAAACTCTCCCATTATAAGATTCACATCTGTGTGATTAATGCAGACAACTTTGGATGTGGTTGGGAACGGCAGAAGTAACTGACTGACTGCATTAATGAAATGGAAGAGTGTGACCTCTTTATTTGTCTCTCTCACTTTCTCACTAGAGTACTGTATCTCTCTGTCCTAGATATTGAATTCGTATATACGTAGAGTGTTTTGCCCTACATTGTGTTTTTGTGAAGAGTATAAGCTGGATAGAGAAGACAGTTTAAAATAAGGTGATTTTTTAGTCACTTTTTAAGACCAGCAAACCATCTTAGCCTGGGTTAAAGTCAGTGAAAATAGCCATTTACAACCCATTTTTTTCTTCTGCGATAACACATTTTAGAGTGAAAAGAGACATCCATTGAGAAAAAATGTAGGGCACAATGTGATCCATCAGGTATTGATTGAATGTTGAAAAATGAGTATTACATACCAGAATGGAGCCAGACCAAATGTGAGTTTGCTGAAATGATGGTGGGTCATTGGATAGTGATGTTAATCCTGAAATGACTATTCTTTTCTGCTGACAAGTTATTAGATAAATAAAATGAGAATGATTTAGAAGAAATTTGGAAAAGTTTTGTAATCTGTTTCATGTTCACTGTAAACCCAAACAAGTTGGCAATCAGTGAGACAAATCAATTGCCTTATTTATTTATTTTTAAGTTGAGAAATATAAAGAATTAGCTTTTTTGTAATCATACATTTTAATTGCTCTGAACTTGAAATATTTGAGTAAGCTAATTTATACATTTAACTTAAAAATATGCAATCTCAAATCTCACATGTTTAGTAATGGAAACTTAACTTGCTTTATCTAGCTAATTCAGTAAATGCCACCTTGCTAATTGGATACAAACTGCTTTGGTAGCATTAGCATATCACTTGTTGAATGAGGACAGGAATATAAAACCATTTAACATATACCTTTTTCAAACTATTCTCATACTCAACTCAACACCATGATGGTAATCCTACAAAAAAACCAACATAATGGAAACTCTTCTCAACTTACAAAAACAAAATAACAAAACATTAACCACTACAAAATCACTTAATGTTTACCTTGCAAAAACAAAACAAAACAACAACAACAACAACAAAAACAAACAAACATAATATAACACTTAATTTTGGCATTTACTGTGCCATGGCAAAGCATGTTGGGCAAAGCCCTGCCCATATTTGGTTAAATTTAAGTTACTCTGAATTAAAATAAACAAGTTCATAAAACTCAAAACAATGAATGAATTCAGAGTACAAAATGTGTCAGTTATGGGAATTTAAAAGAAAAGGAAAGTTATAAATACACTAAACTCAAACCACTTCATTATTTTAAACATTAGGGTTTGCAGTGATGGTTTCTTTCTTTCTTTCTTTCTTTCTTTCTTTCTTTCTTTCTTTCTTTCTTTCTTTCTTTCTTTCTTTCTTTCTTTCTTTCTTTCTTTCTTTCTTTCTTTCTTTCTTTCTTTGATGAATAAATTGTCTTTGTGTAACCAAGAAGTAAAAACTAAAAGGCTTTCTGTGCACCTTGAATATAAATTTGTTTCACAAAGTTGTGAATATCAAGATTTATCAACTTTGAAATATGTAATAATAGTAATAATAATAAAAATAAAAATAAAACTAATACTCTTGAAGGATCTAAATGGGGTCCTCTCTGATTTATGATTTTTGTTTTACATGAGCTTTACAAAATGAAAAGTTTTGAAATATTTTCTTCTGAGATACTGAATTTGGGATTTTCCTTAGTTGTCAGTTATAATCATCAAAATTGAAATAAATAAAAATTTGAAATATATTGATATCATAAATATATCAATACATACATTTGTGTAATGAATGAATATAATATACAAGTTTCACTTTTTTGAATGGAATTAGTGAAATAAATCACCGTTTTGCTGATATTATAATTATATTACCAGCACCTGTATCTCGCAATTATGACTTTATTTCTCGCAAATGGGAGTTCATATATCTTTTAAAATGTTTAATTCTGTATCTGAAACAAGCCTCCCAGATAGCAAAATTGTTCTGGCCCAGATCCGGCCCACACTTGACACTTTCATCTGGCCCACTACCCGCGTGGAATGATGGCACTTGGGCGGTCCGCTCCCGTTTGCCAGATTTAGGCCGCAATCAAGCCATAGCAACGCCGCATGTCAGCCATGAACAAAACGCATGAAGCAGAACTGGCCCACATCTGGCCCAGATAGCAAAATTGCTCTGGCCCAGATCCGGCCCACACTTGACACTTTCATCTGGCCCACTACCCGCGTGGAATGATGGCACTTGGGCGGTCCACTCCCGTTTGTCAGATTTAGGCCACAATCAAGCCATAGCAACGCCGCATGTCAGCCATGAACAAAACGCATGAAGCAGAACTGGCCCACATCTGGCCCAGATAGCAAAATTGCTCTGGTCCAGATCCGGCCCACACTTGACACTTTCATCTGGCCCACTACCCGCGTGGAATGATGGCACTTGGGCGGTCCACTCCCGTTTGTCAGATTTAGGCCACAATCAAGCCATAACAACGCTGCATGTCAGCCATGAACAAAACGCATGAAGCAGAACTGGCCCACATCTGGCCCAGATAGCAAAATTGCTCTGGCCCAGATCCGGCCCACACTTTACACTTTCATCTGGCCCACTACCCGCGTGGAATGATGGCACTTGGGCGGTCCGCTCCCGTTTGTCAGATTTAGGCCACAATCAAGCCATAACAACGCCGCATGTCAGCCATGAACAAAACGCATGAAGCAGAACTGGCCCACAATTTTGCACCAAAGAATCATTTACAAATAAAACCTGGAAACCCGCATTGAGAAAATTGAGATGGCCAGGTTTAATTTGATCAAACTGCTTTCTTTAACAGAGGTTTCTTTAACTCTGTTTGCACATGCCGCTTAGGTCGATTGTAGATGTGCATGTTTCTTTGTGTGTCTGTTTTCACACAGAGCGCTTGCATTTCAGTTCTTGATGAAGTTTTTAAGCATGCACCATGCTGGCACAGTAACATCTGTGCTCTTAAGGTTATAGATGCCATCGCCTTTGAATGCCTCCACTATACTGTCTGTTCCGTCATCCTGCAGCGAGGCAGCATGTATCTGCTTTTGGCATTGTGTGAACAACCCTCCTCCCAGAGCGCTCCACGTTTTTCTCGCTTTGTCTCTCATTCTGTTTTCCTCTCTGCTCCTCTATATCCTTCCACCTCTATTCTTGAACGCCTCAGGAAGCCACTTCACATTTTATGGAATGGATACGTGTTTGTGTTTATCTGATTTGAGGAAGAAATTGCCTACATTTCTCATTCTCATATTTCATTTGTACAATAATTGACTGTTTTTGTCCCCATGCAAATGCATGGTGTATTGAATGTGTTTGTTTTGAGAGCTTAGAGCGGCCGAACACACACACATATACATACACACACACACACATCACAAAAAACATTATCAAGCGCAAAGAAGCGGCTCTGTCGTTCAGATGTGCCATCGTACTTATTGACCTGCTAACTGTGATTTGCGCGGTCTCTTTCTGTTGACACGAAGTGATCATCTGCATTGCACTGCGGGCAGAAAAAGTTGATCTATTTTGTCATTACGGCATTAGTATCCTCTCGCTTCTCCCCCAACAGTCTGTTCCTTCAAATTATATTCTATTTTCCGTTTTCTACCCTGGTTTTCAAAAACCAAGCATCTCTTTCATCTTCCTCCCTATAATGTACTGCAGTGCTGTTCTCTCTTTGGATAAATCCTTTTTGAAGGAATGCTATATGACAAAGCATGAGATCTCTCGCAGATAGCACCCAGAAACAAGAGATTTTGGGACCAAATGTGGCAGATAGCTGGTACACCTGGTCTGGATATGGCATGGCTAAGCACATGTGGCCCAACTTTTCACCATGTAGTTTTGCCATGGCTTTCGAAAATGGAGGTATATGGCCCAGATGACACTACGCAACTGAGGATTATGTGGTTTGGCTATCGCACACTACTTATGGTTAAAGGGATGCTTCACCGCTTTTTCATATTAAACTATGTTATTCCCTTAACTAAGATGAGTTGATACATACCTCTCTCGTCTGAGTGCGTGCACTTATTCGCTCTGACGCGCGGTGACAATCTAATAGCATTTAGCTTAGACCACTAAGCCCAGTTCATTCACTATGGTACCAAACAGAGATCAAGTTAGAAGTACCAAACACCTCCACGCGTTCTCTATTTAAGTACAGTTACACGAATAGTTGAACGATCAAGTATGGTGACGCAAAATAAAATGTGCCGCTTTTCTATGCGGGTTTAGAAGGATAACTATAATGTGTGGCGGAATAGCACTTCTGAGAGTGCTTCGACTCGGCGCAGTAAAAAGTCCCGCCTGAAAAATCCTCCCTCAAATCTCTCACATCCCTCTCTCATTTCTGTCATGACTGTCAATATACTAGCAAGCTAAATATAACTTTTCTAGGTGTTGGCAGCTAGTAGATATTACTTGATACATGCACAGTACTCATACTGTTATTCCCTTTCTTATTAAAACAACTAGAATTCATGTTCCACAATTGAAATCATTCATGTAGTCTGAATGGATTAAGAACATTTGGTTGAACTGTCATAATGGGATTCCAGCAACCAGTATCCATTCCCGAAAAACATAAACTCTTCAAACAGAAATTTTATAGTGTGAGAAAACTGAGGAGGAAAATCTCTGTGTTTTGTAATTAGGCCTGTTAATGAACAGTCTTCATTAAATTTTAAGGACGGGGGAAAACTGAATGAATTGTACAAACATCCATCCATCCATCCACACACACAAACACACACACACACACACACACACACACACACACACACACACACACACACACACACACACACACACACACACACACACACACACACACGAGGCAAAAACTAGCTGATTTAGTCTATTAGGTTCTTCATGGTGCTCTCCAAATTAAAATCTAATTTAAGGGGCTTTTAAATTAAAAAGTACCTATTTTTTTCTTACTGTCCTCTTCATCGTAGAAAGCTTCCATTCCATTAGGTATCTAATTTTTACCTGTCAGAAATAGAGGTATATAATCTTCCCCGAGGAGAGCTGTTGCATGGCCCTGTAATTAGGCTGGGAGTGTTGGGATGTGTTTTCAGAGTATGTGCGCGCGACTGTGTGTCAGCGAGAGAACGAAACTGCAGTCAGAATCACCTTTTACTTCATAATTGCTGTCCTCATCTTTTAATGCATCTCAATGCAGTATAGACTCATATTCTTTCATCTATATTTAGCCCGAGGTTAGTGATTTTAAACTAATTTAAGTTTAGCTAATATCATGTAATATTGCCATATCTCAAAACATATAATATCCCACAACTGTTTGGCCTTCAATGATTAGCATTGCATATGAAAACCTATGTGCAGTGTTATTGCACAGTATTTGTTCAAGTACCATGAACGGCTTCATATTCAGCATTCCGTTGTCCGTTAATGTCTTCAAATAAAGCCGACCAGTCATAGAAATAATCCTTCTCTATACCATAATACAGAGGCATTGAAATAATCGAGGTGAAATTAACTTAAATAGTGTGCTAATCATGCAACGTGACAAGATTCTTATCGAGCAATTTGTCTGTCTATATCATAAAATTGAGCATGATTTATTTTTTTCATCAGTCAATCACAAAACTAGATGACCAATTAGAGGACTTCTCTCACACTGCAACTGAAAAGTATCAAAATAAGATCCTGTATTTGCATTTCACAAACTCTCAGAAATTTTCTGTGTCCTTTTTTTTCTTCCAGTTTTATTTTAAAATAGTTTTTCTTGTGGACTTTTAGTGAATGACTTTAGTTTGTGACTAAACCCTTATGGGTTTTGGTTCACGTGTGTTTCATGTCTTTTATTTTGAAGTTTAGTCATGTGATTCCCCAGTCTTGTCACAGGTGTGAGTTATTAGTCCATGTGTATTGACCTCATATTTCTTTGTTCTTTTGTCAAGCTTTGTTCACTTTTAAGTTTTATGTTTAGTTTAGTTTAGTTTATCAAGTCAAGTTTGTGTTCATGTTTTATCAGTATTCATTGGGATTTAAATAAACTTCACTTAGGTTCTTTATATTTGCCTTTGTGGACTTCCATTACAGAAATATAGACTGCCAAACATGAACCCAGCAGTTGCCCTTCTTTACAGTCAGAGCCTTTTCACATCATGCCTGCCACGTCAGAGCCTTTTCACATTATGGCTGCCCCACCTAAGTCTCACAAAGAAAATGTTTTGGGGGTTTAATACTCCTGGGCACAGTGGCCAGTCCCATGTTGACCCTGGCAAACATATGCTTCCAAGTCCAGTGGTCACAGAGGTTATCCCACTATCCATGGTGGTTCCGGTAATGGCCACCACCATTATGCGTTTGTGGGCTGCACACACTTTCCCCTGGGGGTAGCAGCGACCATTACATCTCCTCCAGAGGTGGCATTGAACTCATTGTATCCCATGCTTCGCTCCCTGTGCCCTATGCCACGGAGGCTGTCCATGGACACACGTTGCTCCATGCCACGGAGGCTGTTCATGTTGTTTCTCTGCCAGGGCCTCCTTATCCACCAACTCCACCATGGGGCTCTACTGGGGAGGTAGTCTGCTCCTCTATGGTTGTCTTCTGATTCATCTGCTCCACCCTGGTGGCTACCTGATCAACCATGGCAACTTCCAGTTCTCCACTGCCCAGGTCCTCCGTTACTCTACAGCCCACCCATGCTCCACAGACCATGGTCTCATCAAATGCTCCATGGTGCAGACCTTCCACTTCTCCACAGGGCTTTTACACTATAGGTCAGAACATGATTGTTCCTGATGCCTCCTGCAGTGTTAGTCTTCACTTGATTCTATAGAACCATGGTGCATTTGCGTTTCTCTTACATCATCAAAACGTGCATGGCGCATTATAGAAAATCGGGTCAATATATAGATTTTTTTTTTATGAATGCGGTGCTAATATGTGCAGCAGATTGAAAAAAACACTTGGATTTACTGTGTGTGTTGCAAGAAGACAGTTGAGAAGAAAGTTGATTGCAAGCCATTCATTTGCTGCACGGATTGACTCAATATGCATGATTACACTGTATGCTCACTCTTGTTAATATCCAAGGTAAATCATCGCCACTGTCATCCCGTACATGTATTTTGTTATACTAATGCATACACATATGTAATGGTGGTCTGCTAGTAAGAGCTGTGCAGGTAAACCTCACTTCCCACTAGGGACTGATGATAGAGGCTGTGGTCTTCAACGCACCTGCTTCCCATACCGGAGACCCTGGTTCAAATCCCACATCGGAGCTGGTCGAGTAGGGCCGGTTACACATGTTAGTCCATGTTGCTTTCACATTCATGCAAAGTGCACCTCAGATCCAGTGCAACCAAACTCAGACCACCTCCTACAGGTAGTCTCAGTTTCGGTGCTCCCAGATCCACATGACAGCTTTCACATAACTAGTTTTTCATGCAAACTATGCTATGTTTCATACTAAATTGCCAGTTTAAATGCACCCTTTGTCATCAAAATTGAACTGTGGAGGCAAATTCAATGTTAAACCTCCATTGTTCACTACAAGTAATTAGCATTAAACAAAAAAAAAGTCAGAAATAGTTTTATTACATATGACAATGAACTGACACACAGAACAGAGCAGCTTTCCACGTGTCTCATGTCATCTTTCATCAGCCTTCAGCTGGTAATTTTCTCTGATTTTACAAACACACAATTCAAACTTTCATTTTAGGCTGAGGAAATGCCACACACTGTAATTTTACAATGTTTTCTGCGCCCTTGAAATTGGTTGCCCTTGATTGTTTCTGTCCATTTCCCTCCTCTTCTTTGCAGAAATGGAACTGCCCCCAGATTACGTTGTTTAATTGAATTTGCCTGTGTTTGGTTCTTCGTAGTGAGAAAGAGGAATATTTCTCAAAGCCCCACGCTGACCTTCAGGCACACTGTGATTACATTATGTTCTCATTAGCAGGGTGCACTGACTCACTGAATGGCACTCTGCCTCCCAATGAGTGAGGCTGCTCTCCATCAGGTCCTCTTTGACCTTCAGTATGCTGCTTTATCATACTCCTCTCAATACTAATTACTCACTTTAATCTCTAATGAATTATTGAATAATCTATTATGGGCATGTGCGATAGGCTCATGAATATGGCATTTGTTGATTTAATTGGACTGTCGTTGTTTTGGCTCTCACTCTCGAAATGACTGACAAACTCCACTTTGTTACCCCACTGAAAGGGAGTGTGACTCAAAGAGAAACGTTAATTGTGAACAGAATGAGAATTCCAATTGACAAAAGAGCATTATATAGTTATATTTAGATTAGAATTCCAGTTTTTATATTTCATTATGTACTTTTGTCATTTTTTTATTTTTTAAATTTTATTTCTATTTACAAACCCGATTCTAAAAATTTTGGGGCAATGTACAAATTGTGAATAAAAAAAGGAATGCAATAATTTTCAAATCTCATAAACTTTTTTCACAATAGAATATAGATAACATATCAAATGTTGAAAGTGACTTTGAAATGTTGAATGTGAGACTTTTTGAAATGCCATGCCAAGTATTGGCTCTTTTTGGATTTCATGAGAGCTACACATTCCAAAAAAATTGGGACAGGTAGCAATAAGAGGCTGGAAAAGTTAGCCATATAAGGAACAGCTAGAGGACAAATTTGCGACTTAAGTCAATTGGCAACATGATTGTGTATAAAAAGGGCCTACCAGAGTGGCAGTGCCTCTAAGAAGTCAAGATGGGCAGAGGATCACCAATTCCCCCAATGCTGTTGCAAAAATTAGTGGAGAAATATCAGAAAGGAGTTTCTCAGAGAAAAATTGTAAAGAGTTTGAAGTTATCATCATCTACAGTGCATTCATCCAAAGATTCAGAGAATCTGGAACTATCTCTGTGCGTAAGGGTCAAGTCCGGAAAACCATACTGGATGCCCGTAATCTTCGGGCCCTTAGACGGCACTGCTTCACATACAGGAATGCTACTGTAATGTAAATCATGACATGGGCTCAGGAATACTTCCAGAAAACATTGTCAGTGAACGCAATCCACCGTGCCATTCGCCGTTGCAGGCTAAAACTCTAAAGATGATCCAGAAGCACAGGTGTTTTCTCTGGGCCAAGGCTAATTTAAAATGGACTATGGAATAGTGGAAAACTGTTCTGTGGTCAGACAAATCAAAATTTGAAGTTATTTTTGGAAAACTGGGACGCCATGTCATATGGACTAAAGAGGACAAGGACAACCCAAGTTGTTATCAGTGCTCCGTTCAGAAGCCTGTATCTCTGATGGTATGGGGTTGCATGAGTGCGTGTGGCATGGGCAGCTTACACATCTGGAAAAGCACCATCAATGCTGAAAGGTATATCCAAGTTCTAGAACAACATATGCTCCCATCCAGATGTCATCTCTTTTAGGGAAGACCTTGCATTTTCCAACACAATGTCAGACCACATACTGAATCAATTACAACATCATGGCTGCGTAGAAGAAGGATCCGGGTACTAAAATGGCCCGCCTTCAGTCCAGATTTTCCCCCCATAGAAAACATTTGGTGCAACATAAAGAGAAAGATGCAACAAAGAAGTTGTACAGTGACTCAACTTTTTTTGGAATCGGGTTTGTAGCATTTTTATATTCTTTTTTATTTCAGGGTTACTTTTTGGATGGTAAACTTGAGACATTCTACTAGTAGTAGCCTGTAGAAGACTTAGCTGTAGCAAATTAGCTCAAAATGGAAATACGAATAAATAATTATGTTATATTATACATATTTTGATCAAATAATATTATTAATTTGATTAATATTGCAATCAATACATATTTTAGTCCGGCAAATGCTCAAGCTCAGTATTTTTCATGGCCACAGAATAATAACTCTTTAGCTGTCATCATGACGTTGATTACAAGCAGGGACAAGAATCAAAACTCACATGAATGAGCACAAAAGTTTTATTTTACTACTCCTATTCTAAACAAACATGCACACAATCACACATACATGGATAAACTGGAAAGTGAAAGTAAATGAAACCGGAAACAGAAACGGAACAGGAGCTATGGAGTAATTACGGTTATACGAGCAAGTTGCATCAATCAAAGGATCAAGCTCTTTCTTAGTAAGCAAATAAATGATGCCGAACTTGCGGTGTTAGCTTGACTCTGTTATGATCGAGGAAGTTACAATGGTTGTAATTTGAGGCCCCTCCAGCAGAAAGGTCCCGTGGTCAGACTGGATGTCCCCAGTCTTTTCACATGAACAGCAACCAGGAGAAGAAGGAAGGGGTCACAATGGGGCTTAACTTCCATGGAGGTCACACCTCCAGGAAGCCAGTGAGCCAATAGGAACTTAAACTTTCAGAGGGTAAGTTTACAATCCTTTATCTTCAAGCATCTCCACATTACTTTGAGCAATAAACCAGTCTTATCAGATGATTTGTCGTTGCTTGCCATGGTAACCAGAGGTCTGGTTCTGCCTGGCTGTCAGTTGAAGTTGAGGGGTAGTTCACAGGTTTGTTGGGAGAGGGGGTTCGCTGAATTATTCATTAAATATAATGCAGTAAGTTGACATGTAGATGCAGTTACTTATAGTTAGTATAATTTCAAGTATGATTCAGATGAACACTATCAAAATAAAGTGTTACCTAATTCAGTTTGAGTTTTTGTAAGTAACATAGGCTTGAAAAACATAAGTATTTTTTTTATATCTTATAATTGCATTTCAGCTTTATTTAATTTAACAACGATTTTTCATATTTTTGTTACAGCTGTATACAATTTTATCATACAGAGGATTTTACAGTGCCACAAATAAAGCCAAATATAATAATTTTAATGAAATTAGATTAAAATAATAAAATTAGTTTGGAACCAGGTGTAATCTGCGTATTGTAAATGGTGTCTTTCATGCGATGAGTGTGCAGTTGAAGTTTTCATCTAAATGCCCCCTGACAAGGCCAGAGAAAATGAAATCAGAGCACCTCCTCCCCGTACCGACTCAAATTAGAGCGCTGCCTTCCTATCATAACTAATGCAATCAGAGACAAAAGATTATGCTGCGTTTGAAGTAATGCAGGAGAGACGGAGAGAAAGAGAGAAGGAACCAGAAGGGGAAAACGGAGAGGGAGGGGTTTGGGGATTAAGCTGTGGAAAAATTTGTTATTAAGAGAAAAGGTCACCGAATGCTATTACCCACAACCTGATTAGCAAAAGGGCCTTAGGCCAATGCATCAATGCCTTCTTCCCAAAAGCACCTCGGTTGCGCAAATGCACATGCGAGCCTTGCGGAGACAACAACTCTGACAAAGAGGGAGTTGCAGAGTCAGTTGTGATTTGGTATTTCAATGTGTCGTTCTCGACAGTCTTTACAGATCAATTACCGCAGTGTCAGCCGTGTGGTAGTCAGGGGGCTGCATTAGCTTATTATCTGACACAAAGAGAGACAGACAATTCCACTGCAGTACCAAACCTTTCCCAGCATGCTCTCTGGCCAACATGGGCCACTGCCACTCCCTCAAGCCAGTAGTACTGACAGACCACACAAACATGCTAGTCTAGATTAAGACTACAAGCTGCTAATTTACTCTGACACTGCTCGATCCCTTTAAACTGTGAAAGACCATTGGAGACACACTGGTGCTAATAGAGTACGCCGCAAGGAAATTTCAGCACAGCCGATGTCTCCCAAGATGAGTTTGTTTGTCATTGTAATGAAATACAATATTAATATTGGAGTCTTTATCCCCTGGAAACTCTGTCAGATATTTTTGTAACATGGAGAAGATTCTGATGAAGCCCCCATTGGCTGCTTTTTTCTCTCTATTAAAGGGTTGAATGACATGACGCTGATAATCACAATTATTTTTTCTAAAATGTATTCTCATTTGGAAATAATATAAATTAAAATCATTTTTACATATTGTGTTCTTGAACTAACAGACTGCACCTGACCGGAAGGCCTGTAGGTGGCACACGGACTTCATTTAACCATGATAGCTTTATCAAATGTCAAATGATTACAATTGTAGTGTTACGAGTAAATTGAACACTGCTAATCATTAATTCGACTTATGCATACTTTTGATGAGTGCTTTTTAAATTATCTTCACATTTTGAAGCAATTTAGTTGCAAATGTGTTTAAAGATACATTTAGAGCTCAGATATGTTTAGAATCGGTTGATGTTTTTGATATGCAGGGTCTTGATTGGGTGCTCTGGATATTGACCTTTTATTTATTTTTAAAAATCTTTATGAAACATTTTAGATAATTACTTTGTTGCAATGCAACTGTTTTGCATATTCATGAAAACAAATGTGTGTCAGGCCATATATCCACAGAATCCATGGATCAGCCTTGTTTCTGTGTTGCCACCTCTTTGCTATCCTATAAATAATTTTCTAGATCCGCCACTGTGTCTTCATGTACTCAGATGGTTTAAGATCGTTCGAATATTTAAATTGACAGGACCTAAAATATGGGCAAATGATAAACTGTTACTCTATGATGATTAAACTTTGCAATGAATGATTCAATCCGAGAATCATGCTCTTGGAGTCATTGTGTCTGGTCCCGTATAACCTCTCTCTCTCTCTCTCTCTCTCTCTCTCTCTCTCTCTCTCTCTCTCTCTCTCTCTCTCTCTCTCTCTCTCTCTCTCTCTATTTTTATATATTTTTTTCTTTTTTTTCTCTTTTATATTTTATAAATAAAATTTAAGCAATTTATCACTTCACCATAAACTTGTTCAGAGTTATTTTTATTTTTAAGCTCAAGCTTTACATCTGATATATTCGATTTATTTTAAATATGTTTTAATGGTTTTAGATAGCAATAACCACTTCCGATCAAACTGGATATACAATGTAATGTAGTGGAACATATTTTTTTAATATAATGTTTTTTGGAAAATACATTTAAACACTTTTTTTTTTTAAACAATAAAGGTATGTAAACTTACATGTATTGAATGAGTAAGGAAAATACATTATTGATGGTTATGCCACTTGACATTTTTTTCATTTTATTTTTAAGATCCACGTTTTTCATGAAACATGTATTCGTCACTGACTCATGAGCAGTGTGTATTTTCCCAATTAATTAATAATAGTGTCATGAAATGTTTTGTTCTCTATCAAAAGCTACTCTCAATGCTGCACTAAGTTTCGCACTATGGGAAACATATTTGTTTTACAGGTTGTGAAACATACATATAAATAGATGTGAAACCGGTGCGCTTGGAAATAATAACATAAATAATACCTCTCTCTCAACTCCTAACACAGGGATAGTTTTTGTAAGGGAGGACTGAAGTCCTTTCTCTGCAAAAATTAAAAGAAAAAAAGTTATCATGTCAAGAGAATACATCAAGAGATGCATGCCGCCCTGCTCATGCCCCATCTCAGAGGATGATCCACATTAATTTTGTATTACATGTCTGGGGGAACATCACGCTGTATCAGCCCTCGAGGGCACAGAGTGTGAGCACTGTGACTTATTTCCCATCAAAGTGCTCCGCTCCAGACTCGCCTTCTCTCCGGAAGAGTGAGCCTGCGTGTCCTCAATGAGATCATGGGGCTCACTTGTCGATCTGGTTGAAGGACAGGCGATGGATCCTCCCCTTTCTCTTTTCCACTCACCAGAACGCGAGGTCCTTGAACCTGCTTCTGGAGCGTGCTAAGGCGCTTCTTTAGAGTCTTAGGATGCTAGTTCTCAATGGAAATGGAGTTTGAGTTTGCCTCCGAGCACTTCTTTTGTGACAACAAATTGTGCGATGACCTACTCGAGGTAGTGACTTGCGCTATGGACAGTTAGACTGACGCTCAGATGATCAAAGTTAGACAACAGATTTCTGTCAGGTGGCCAAAAGGAGGCAACAGCTGATTCCTGCATGTGTCGAGTGCATCTTAAGCACCCTGAGCAAAGTCAGACTATGACAGGAGATTACGCTTAATAAGAATTCTAGTTCTTATGGCATCCGCATCCACGGTGATACATTTGTGCCTTCTGCACATGAGACTGTTTCAGTTGTTGCTCAGAACCATTGGATTTCATCCGAGAGCCAATACCCAAAGGCAAATAATGGTTACATGCAACATACCCTTTCTATGTGGCTCAGACCCCAGTTGGGTCCCACTCTAGGTGCATGTTTTCGTCACAAGAAGAACGCAGTCTTTGATGGCCATCCAACCCAAGGGATCTCGTTTGGCACATCAATTTTATGATTCAAATTAATTGCTCTGTTTCTGGCACTGAAGGTTTAGGGTTAAAGCTTTTTGTGTAGGAAAAGTTGTCAGCAGGCTCAGGCTCAGCAACTCTTTGTGGCCACCATTAGACCACCTTTGTGGTCAAGCATCCGACTCTAAAGAAGTTTTTTCTTATGGCTGTCTCGTCACTAAATACAACTATAGTTATAGTATAGTTATAGTTTATAGTTTGGATATTCATGTTACTCCAGGCTCACATGTTCCTGAGTTGACTTCCCAAACTCCTTTCTCGTGTTTTTGTGCACATACTACACAACCTTGAGAGGTCCAGACACTTCCAGTGGGGCAGCGTTGGTATTGTCGATCCCATAGCACTAAACTCAGTGCAGCTTTTGATAGAGAATGTCTCAGGTTACTTGACTGTAACCAAGTTGCCTGAAAAAGTGCGAATGAGAGGCTGCACTGCATTGCCGCAATGGGGCCGTGTGCATTCCGATGATGTCACCGGCAGAGGTTATAAAAGTGTTTCTTCAGCGATTTAGCATTTGGCTTTATATCAGTAGAAACCCGGGAGTATATTCAGAAGATCGTGCTTACCTCAGCTCTCATGATGAATGTAATCTGACTCCTGCTGGGTTTGTGGCGTGACTCTCTTTCCGCTCACTCAAATGTTATTAAACAGACACGTTCAGTTTTTAATTTTAGTGTCTGTTCTTTAACTGAACTGATTTTATAAAAAGGAACGCGGTGGGAAAGTGATCCAGTAATCCAGCGGTGGCTTTAGGAGTAGCCTCATTGGGCAGCAAAGCAAGTGCATTCTGGGAGTTGTTGTCTTTCATCCCCATGGGACAAAAGTACGTTTTCTGTCTTTTCTCAGTCTAGAAGGCACTAAATTCAAAAATAATTTCACATTTCTACTACATTAATGACCCAGTTTAAATACAAAGCTTAATGTTAAATCACTGGAGTAACCCTTTAAGGACAAATTCTTAGCGTGTCTGCCACACATGCTTTACAACTGGTCAAACAAAGATCTTTCCATTAAAGGGTTAGTTCACCCAAAAATGACATTTCTTTCATTAATGACTCACCCCAATGTCGTTCCACACCCGTAAGACCTCTGTTCATTCTCGGAACACAGTTTAAGATATTTTAGATTTAGTCCGAGACCTTTCTGTCCTTTGAATGTAAGTGTATGCCCACTTGCTGTCCATGTCCAGAACGTAATGAAAACATCATCAAAGTAGTCCATATGTGACATCAGTTGGTTAGTTAGACTCTTTTGAAGCGTCGACAATACATTTTGGTCCAAAATTAACAAAAAATAAGACTTTATTCAGCATTGTCTTCTCTTCTACGTTTGTTTTCAAACCTCAAATAAAGAATCAAACGGTCGCGAATCAGCAGATTGATTTGTGATTCATATCGCCAATGTCACGTGATTTCAGCAGTTTGCCAGTTTGACACGCGATCCGAATCTTGAATCATGACCTTTTGATTCTTTATTTGAGGAACACGGAAGAGAAGAACATGCTGAATAAGGTCTTATTTATTTATTTATTTTGGACAAAAATGTATTGTCGACGCTTCTAAAGAGTCTAATTAACCAACTGATGTCACAGATGGACTACTTTGATGATGTTTGTTCCTTCATCTCTAAAAACTGCTATCATCAGACCACTTCTGAAAAAACCTACTTTAGACCCAGATGTTAATGACAACTACAGGCCCATCTCCAACCTCCCATACCTCTCTATGGTGCTGGAAAAAGTTGTTGCTGCGCAGCTTCAGGTCCATTTGGAGCATAACCATCTTTATGAGAAATTTCAGTCTGGTTTCCGCTCAGGACACAGCACAGAAACAGCTTTGGTCAGGGTCACAAACGATCTTTTGATGGCGGCAGATGCTGGTTCCCCATCCCTTCTCATCCTCCTGGACTTAACTGCAGCTTTCGATACAGTTGACCATAACATCCTCCTTCACCATTTACATTCCACCATCGGTCTCTCTGACTCGGTCCACAACTGGTTTTCTTCTTATCTCACTGGGAGAACTGAATATGTTGCATTAGGACAAGCTACATCCCTGTCACATAATGTCACCTGCGGTGTCCCTCAAGGCTCAGTGCTCGGACCCACCCTGTTCATACTCTACATGCTCCCCCTTGGCCGTCTCATCAACCGGCATGGGATTTCTTTTCACTGCTATGCTGATGACACTCAACTTTACTTTAGGACAAGTTCATCTCCCTCTGCTGACCTCACACCATCCACTTTGATCACTTGCCTGGATGAGATAAAGGCGTGGATGAAGCAAAACTTTCTGCAGCTAAATAGCTCCAAAACTGAAGCTATCCTATTCGGCACTCCACTTCAGGTCCAGAAGTCCGTTAACACCAGCATTGCTTTCTCTGATCAGGTCATTCCTCTTTCCACTTCAGTCACCAATCTGGGGGTCAGAATGGAATCACAGCTTACTTTTGTAGCTCACATCAAACACCTGTGTAAGACCTCCTTCTTCCACCTCAGAAACATTGCCAAACTTCGTCCCATTCTATCACTGGCTGATGCGGAGAAGCTTGTCCATGCCTTTATCTCCTCCAGGCTGGACTACTGCAATGCGCTCCTTATTGGCATCCCTAGCAAAAATCTCCAGAGGCTGCAGTGTATTCAGAACAGCGCTGCTAGGATCCTCATGAGGGTGTGCAAGTACGACCATTTCACCCCCATTCTAAAATCACTCCACTGGCTTCCTGTGTCGTTCAGGATCGAGTACAAGATCTCTCTCCTTACCCACCAGTGCATCCATGGTGATGCTCCCTCCTATCTTAAGGAACTCCTCACCACACAAACAGCCACTCGTAACCTCCGCTCTGTTTCGCTGTATCGCCTTAAAGCTCCCACAGCCAATCTCCGTACTATGGGAGATCGGGCCTTCTGCTTTGCAGCCCCAAGTCTGTGGAATGCTCTCCCTGACCACCTGCGGACTCCACAGACTATAGATACTTTTAAGCGTGGTCTTAAAACCCACCTTTTTAGCAGAGCTTTTAATTGACTTGCTACTTCTTTATTTTATTTTATTTTTCAGTTTTATTTATTTTATTTTATTCATTTATTCATATTTTATTCTTATTTATTTATTGTTGTTGATTTTCTTTTTCTTTTTTTTTCTTTTTTTTATTCTGTAGCACTTTGAGATTTTGTTTTATATAAAGTGCATTATAAATAAAAATGTATTATTATTATTATATATGTTTTCATTACCTTCTGGATGTGGACAGCAAGTGGGCATACACTTACATTCAAAGGACTAAATCTAAAATATCTTAAACTGTGTTCCGAGGATGAACCAAGGTCTTACGGGTGTGGAACGACAGGGGTGAGTCATTAGTGAAATAAATTTCATTAATGGGTGAACTAACCCTTTAATTTTGAACTCAGCATCTCATTCACATATTTTTTTTAGGGTTACAGTCAAGTTAGCCTAGGCGATTTGTTAAAATGTTGCTGACTGTTGTTGTTCTAGGAACAGGTAGACAGCTCAACATTCCTGTTTTTGAACCGTTCTCCTCCTCCTTTCTCCATCAATATCTCCATCAATATCTCTTTCAATCCCACCTCCCCACTTCTATGTGAAACAGATGTGAATCCTGACCCAGTTATATCTCTCCTGCTTCTCTTAGGCATCCATTGAATCCACAGACAGATAGACAGACAGACAGAAGTTATAAAACTTTCATTCCAACTGCAAGCAGGGAGAACAAACAGCAAGAACAAAGCAAAGGCACAAAAGGGAATAATAGACAAAGAAGAGACTGCGTGAGAGAAAAGACAGCATGCTCCTTTACTACTGACTGATGTGCTGTCCAACTGAGCCTTTCAGCCTTTTGCCTCTGTATAGATTTGTCGCCAGCCTTTTACAGTTACTGGTGGAGACAGACACCAAAAGACCGAAAAGACTGTCCTGTTTTCAATGCTGGACACACATCTTAAATACCTTAACGCTTATTCCTGTGAGTTGGAATGCAAAAGATCACGTCTGCTGTTGTCCTTTTAAGCTATGGTTAATGAAGTGGTAAATTAAAGATATGTCAGACTCTGACACAAAACTAATTTTCAAATGATGTAGGGCTGAAGTGTTTTACATTGAAAATGTCTGTCAGATTCATGACCTGGTTAGCACACATACTCAGGGGCATCATGCACTTTGTTTGTCCGTTTGTGGGAACACCAGTGATTTTGGCAGAATTGATGTCCTAGGCAAGACATGATAAAAACACTCTTTAGCAACTTAGTAGTAGTAAGTTTGTCCAATGGTGAGGTAAAGCTTTTGCATAGGGCATTTGAGTTCAGATCCTGACCGGAAATTTTTTTTTTCAAAATAACCAAAGAAAATTGCAACTGCCCGAGACAGCCATACATCACCATGCACTTTTGTATTATGGAAAAGAGCTTTGACATTTTGATAATGGCTCCTTTTGTTCCACAGGAAAAAGTCACATGAGATTCAAGCAACATGAGAGTAGATGATGACAGAATGAAGTGCAAATGATCTGTGGAAAGTGTGACTCAGTTGGAACGGCCAAATATAGACCTGTTGAATAAGCGATTTAGCACTGTGGTGCTCAAGTGGTTAATGTTAACTTGAACATGGCTTGCAACATTCCCCAACATTTAACACAATTAACACCATTTTTAATGCATGCATCATTGTTTTTGTCAATATGTAAAGTCTCTTCTTAAAGCTACACTGTGTAACTTTTTTAGTTTATTCTTAGCTAAAAACACTTAGTTCTTTCAAAAATATATGTGCTCATTAATGTATATTTACTTCTTTCACGCAATAAAGTATTCTCGTAAGTTTAGAATATGCCATTGGAAATACATACGGGTGAGGGGTTCGAATGCCGGTCGCCATGTTGCCCCTCCATCTTGAAAGTACATTAGCCAAAGAGGGACATACCCATAAATTCAAGCTTTGCCTTTCGCGTTTTAACACTCAATGGCACCGTGTCGAATGTGAAGAGGGGGATTGCCCTGTTAATATTGGACTAAATCGGCCACCATAGGAGTAAAACCGAAATCAGAATTGAGAGGAACTGAAACTAATATTCACTGGATGGTCATATACCTTTTCACCGCTAGATGGGGGAAAATATCACATAGTGTAGCTTTAAAGGATTAGTTACTCAAATAGATAAATAAAGATAATTATCATTTCATAATTTTTCTCACCTACATGTCTTTTCAAACCAGGATGGCATTTCTTCTGCAGATCACAAATGGAGATATTTTGAAGAGTTCCTTAATCTTTTGCATATTTACTCAAATATTGTGTTAAGACTGATGAATGGACATAAACAGCATTTTGGGTGATCTGTCCCTTTCAAGGTGGCAATTAAAGTCAGGTTTGTTACAGTAGAACAATGGATGGCAATGTAACAGAGACCTCAAGTGAGTTGTGTTTGAGTGTGTAAATTATTTTAGAAAGTTGAATTAGTGTAATGACTACTGCATGGTAGAGACTATAACATTCAAGCACAGGAGTAATTCATTTAATGCAGGTTATACTAATGTCTCAGTGTGCATGAGGCAGTTTGTGCTTGCTTGTGTTTGTGTGTGTGTGCGTGTCTCTGTGTGTGTGTGTGTGTGCTTTAAGAGTCCTCCCTCCGGATTTGATGTGATGAAGTAGCACATTGAGGACACAGATATTAGAGAAGAAATCCTAGGATGCACAAAAAGGCATTTATCTTATGAAATGAGAAATTTATTTGAAGCTTTTTTGCTCGTTTTTCTAAGGAGATCTCTTGGGAAATAACAATTTTTAATGAGCCATGTTTAGATTTGGGAGAGGGAAAAAGTTTACGTGCCATAAAAATAGACCCTCTTTTTTTCATAAAAATATATTATTTATTTATTTTTTATCTCACAACGGTTCTATCATGCTGTGAAAAGAAAATGATACAGAGTAAAAGACAGGCCAAATGGTACTATGAGAAAAAGATAATGGCCGTATGCAGGGCAAGACCTCTTATTTTTCTGTCCTTTTTGATTTTCAATATATTTTCACTTTAATTTTCTTTTTTTTTTTAAGATATGAAGAAAAATATGTGTCTTTCTGGACACATTTATCATTCATTTTAAGATTTTAATTCAATGCAGAATTGAGGAGTAACTAACTAAAAATCAGCAAAGCTACTAGCTCATTTATTTTCAGTAGCACATCATTTGTTTTCACAGTGTGCAGTAGCTGTGACTTTTAACATGCTTAGGGGTAAAGCCTCACTTCGCAATTCTTTTTATTTTATTTTATTTTTTTATAATCACAGTGTTGAAAAAATTCTTATTAGTTTCATTGAACCTGTTCATAAAGAAGGTTCATGCAGATGATTCCCAATTTTGCTATTCATTAATATTTTTTGAAAAAGTAAATAAATGCTTATATTTAGTATTTAATTTGCAGCATTGATTCGGAGAAGTGAAAAAAATTGCTCTACTGACTAACTTTGTTTAAAGACTTGTATCCAAAAGGAACCAAATATAAAACACAGCAGCCCCTCACGGACGGCTGCCGCGCACACACATAATAAAATTTAAACAAAATATAACATAAAATCCAGAGTCCTGCTGCATGAAGCTAGCCGAACAGTTGAGTTTCAGAGTAGGTTTAACGTTGACAAACCCAGATAAATCCAACATGGTTTAGATCAAGTTCAACTGTGTCTCAAAGCTTAGATAGATAGATCACCATTAGAATCTTTAACATTACTTAACATACAGCATGGGACAATTAAAATAACATCCAA